>NW_027526203.1:226968611-227240162 GCF_048455015.1 Haemaphysalis longicornis | reverse complement strand
TTCAAACGACCGTACCAAAATGGCGGACCTAGTTACCGGAGTCGACGTGAGATGGCGGGGCGCATTTTGCATAGGGTCTATTCAATCAAAATCTAAATCCAAACCAATCCAAGCGAAGCCAAGCTAAGCCAAGCCAAGCCAAGCCAAGCCAAGCCAAGCCAAGTCAAGCCAAGCCAATCCAAGCCAATTCAATCGAATCCAATCCAATGCCCCTCGCGAGAGAGTGTTATAGCGCTAAAATCGCGCCACCACACGAACGCGTGATGTTGACGTCACGATAACGCCACAGATGTTAGCGACCGGAGCACGCGCGAACGACACATGCGGTTTAAGCGCGAACCGACCGCGACGAGAGAGCGCGATGCGAGCGCCCCCACCTGTTCTTGCGCGCGAACCGACTGTTGATCAGCGCGAACCCAACGCGGCGAGAGAGGGTGTTGCGCACGTCCCCACCTGTTGTGCGCCCGAACCGAACGCGGCGAGAGAGGGCGTTGCGAGCGGAGAGAAGGCGAGGAGGACGCGGGGGAGAGGGCGCCCCTGTGGCCGACGGTTGAATGAGTCGAGGATATAAGGAGTGTTCGTAACCTTCTATTCTGTGTCGGCTTTGTGGTGCAGTGGGTAGAGTACCATGTACCTTGCGTTCCGCCCGCAGAGTTGTTGGTTCGAAACCTGGCGCCGGTAAGTATTTTTTTTATATAGTGTAGGGGGAGCGATGTGGACTACGGACGCCAACGCGGGTGACATCGTGAGGAACTGAAATGCTCTGCATTTAAAACATCCATGGTTCGCGGCATTACCCCCCTCTAAGAGTGCATCGACCCGATGCTAAAACATCCCCCTCGCGAGGGGCACGATCAAATGCAGAGCATTTCCGCGGGGGGCGCGCCTGCAAGTCGTATGGATTACGTATTGGTTGTTGTTGTAATTGTTGTCTTCCAGCGTAGACATTGTCGATGAAGTCGCTGGTGAAACGTGCCGTGTACCCCCTGCCGCGGCTAAGACGCAACGTGGCGCGGCTATGACGCAACACAATCCAACACAATCCACTTTAATCCAATCCAATCCAAACCAATCCAAGCCAAGCCAATCCAATCCAATCGAGTCCAATCCAATGCCCCTCGCGAGAGAGTGTTATAGCGCCAAAATCGCGCCACCACACGAACGTGTGATGTTGACGTCACGATCACGCCACAGATGTTAGCGACCGGAGCACGCGCGAACGGCGAACCGACCGCGGCGAGAGAGCGCGATGCGAGCGCCCCCACCTGTTCTTGCGCGCGAACCGACTGTTGATCAGCGCGAACCCAACGCGGCGAGAGAGGGTGTTGCGCACGTCCCCACCTGTTGTGCGCCCGAACCGAACGCGGCGAGAGAGGGCGTTCCGAGCGGAGAGAAGGCGAGGAGGACGCGGGGGAGAGGGCGCACCTGTGGCCGATGGTTGAATGAGTCAAGGATATAAGGCGTGTTCGTAACCTTCCATTTTGTGTCGGCTTTGTGGTGCAGTGGGTACAGCACCATGTACCTTGCGTTCCGCCCGCAGAGTCGTTGGTTCGAAACCTGGCGCCGGTAAGTATTATTTTTTAAATGCAGAGCATTTCAGTAACTCACGACGTCACCCGCGTTGGCGTCCGTAGTCTGCACCGTCGTTGTCCCTACTACATAAAAAAAATTACAATCCGTCGCCAGGTTTCGATTCCTCGACCCTGCGGGCGGGACGCAACGTATGCAACGCTCTACCCACTGCGCCACAAAGCCGACACAGAAGCGAATGCTACGGACACGCCTTATATCCTTGACTCATTCAAATTACTGCTGACGAGCGCTCTCTCGTCAGCAGTTGCCACAAGTGCAACAACATTAACGTAACGCAAACTACTTAACGTCGTGCGCCCCGGAAATGCTCTGCATTTGATCGTGCCCCTCGCGAGGGGGATGTTGACGCTACCTCTTGCAAAGTCCGAGTACAACCGCCGAGAACAAGGTCCCACGAGCGGCGCGCGCGCCATGGACTGGTGGCGCCATCTGTCAGATGCGACGCGAACTACTATCAAGGCAGTGCGATAAACCAACGCGCAAAATACAAACTTTTTATCTTAATTTGGTTTTCTCTAAAGCATTGCTGTCACTCAGTTCAGGCCAGTTTTGAAGAAGGGAAATGATAAAATGCCGATACGGTGGAAATTTGCTCTGCGGGAAAGCATGCTGCCTATATTTATATAGTGTAGGGGGAGCGATGCGGACTACGGACGCCAACGCGGGTGACATCGTGAGTTACTGAAATGCTCTGCATTTAAAAAGGGCCCATCTCCCCGCGAGGGGGACTCGAGTAAATGCGTCACATAGGGGGTGGGTGTATTGCGTTAACGTTTAGTGTTTGGGGAGTTGGTGGTAGTGAATGCGTTGTATCAGCAGCTTCTTGACGTAGTTTGAATGAGTCAAGGATATAAGGCGCGTTCGTAGCCTTTCATTCTGTGTCGGTTTTGTGGCGCAGTGGGAAGAGCACCATGTACCTCGCGTTCCGCCCACAGGTAGTGAATGCGTTGTATCAGCAGCTTCTTGACGTAGTTTGAATGAGTCAAGGATATAAGGCGCCTTCGTAGCCTTCCATTCTGTGTCGGCTTTGTGGCGCAGTGGGTAGAGCACCATGTACCTTGCGTTCCGCCCGCAGGGTCGTGAGATCGAAACCAGGCGCCGGTAAGTATTATTTTTTTATATAGTGTAGGGGGAGGGGTGCGGACCTGTTGTTGAGAGCGAGGAGGGTAGCGTGATGCGGGAGAGAAGGAGTGGTGGAGAGGGCGCACCTGGAACGGCTGTTGCGGACGCCGAGGCACGCCGACAACGCCGAGTGATATCGTGAGTTAAAGGGAAGGTGAAGTGGTTTTAGAATTAAAATAAAAGTTGACTAGCAGCAAGTACACATTGAATAGTTCATGTGTACGAAATATTTTCGAAATACATGCAATAGAAGCGGCGCAATGCGCTAACAAATGTGGCCCGATGCCCCACCCCCATCTCGCCGCGCGATGCCGGAAGACCGAAGAGCGCGGGCTAAAACCGGCTGAAAAACGTCATACCTGGACTTCCGGCCGGATCGGCCGCCTCGGCCATGCTCTTTTCGCCGTGTTTCCTTGTGAATGATACTTGTGGTTGTTGTGGTTGATAGTACTCATTTGTACAATTTTCGTGTTCAAAACGTATGCACGAACGCCAAACGAGGCATAAGTTATCATGCCGTATTCCTAAGCAGAATAATGCCACGCCGGGATGCTTGATAACATACGGAAGCGACAGCCGAGGTGGCTGTGCTTGATGACAGAGATTATACTACACTACGTTAAATACTTTGTAAACCGCTCCAATGCGGTTTTTTTATGCGACGGACGTGAATGTTCACATTGGATTCTAGATTTAGGAAGGGTGGGGAATACTGGTGTACTTTGGCCGGGGATGTTTCGTTCCATTCCAGAAACCAAGTCACATTTGTTCAGGAAATACTTGTTTCGTTAAACGCGTCGGATTTCTTTCCCTATGGGCTCAGGACAGTGTTCAAAAAAACAATTTTTTGGCGAAACTAAAACAAGGGGCCAATCCTGATAGAAGTTCTCTTCCGGCTAAGAGGTAAACAGTATTCCTACAAAGTAAAAGAACCAAGACAACCAGATTACTTATTTTGGAAGTATACATGTCACGATAAGGTGATGTTTGTCTGGAATTAAAAAAAAAACACCACTCCGACCCACCACCGTGCCATAATTTGTGTTGACTGCGGGGGCCTAATTGTTTGCCCAAGATTCCGTGTGGCTGCATATTATAACCTGGCAAGCACTTGTTGTCACTGAACCTCAAGTGTGCTCCAGTGATAGTCGGTGATATATGTAATGATGATAGTAAAAAATTAGGAGCGAAGAGTAAATATACGGCCCATGTCCGACTAGCGCGGTAAATGCTTAAATCTAGAAATGCTGAAACAGGCCAACGATTCATTATCACAAACGTTTGGTGATTGTTACCTAAAGTAACGTAACTACAACGTAACTGCCTTGTCTGACTGGTCTGTTAATTATAATGAGGTGGCCGTAATATTGTAGCAGAATGCGCAACGCACAAGCGAAAATCAAGCCCTACTACAGCCAATAATGCAGAGCAGGCACTAGTATGCTGGAGTCTTTGCAGAATAAATGCATGTGAAGCAGTAAGACGCCACTCATCGAAGTGCAGCTAGCAATCGCGGAGGCGCCGTAGCGCCGCTGCCGAAATGGCGCGCGCGTGTGGGTCTGTGTACGGGGATGAGTAACGGGGCTGGGGTGGGCGAAAACGAACAAAGGAAATGCGGAAGCAGAGTCTGCTTGTTGGTTTATGCGTGTACCGGCAAGATGTGTCTCGCATATACGTTTACAGCGCATCAACGCTATTTTTTCGCGCAGTGCACGTACGTGCTTTTCGCTGGTAGATTGTTTATAAAACGCCAATTAATCTTCGGCATAAATGGTTTTGTGTATAATAAGAAACAGTTAAGGCAGTACCTAATATTAACATAAGGTATAAAACCCCCCTATGCTGGTTGCCTAATTCAACAATATTTTGATGGAACCCACTAGTCGACGTCACAGTCACTGCTTTGGGGTTCTCTGTCGTGTAAAGCAAATTTAAGCTCCAAGATAATTGGACCAACAGCACGGGAAATTATAAAACAAACTTCCAGTCATGTGCGAAAATTAAACTGCAAGCTAAATTGCCGCAAACGAAACCGTGCGATCGATCGCAATGCTTCCGACAACCCGCGCGGCCGAAGGGTGTCCTCCTTTGACGTCATGACGGGCGCAACCAATCAGGGGCGTCAAAAAACGAAAAGCGCGCGTCTTTCAAACGGGGCCGCGCTTTTTGCAAGATAAATACCACTTGGACTCATGTACGATAAATTTCAATGTGATATTCGGAATCAGCGCGCAAGAAACCATATAACTGTTAATCTAACTCAAATTTTTTGGAAAGCGCTTCAGCTTCCCTTTAAAGAAATGCTCTGCATTTAAAACCTCTCCCCCGCCGGCGGCCGCGTTTGCAAGCCGCTGTCGCCGCCGCTGCTGGCTTGGCGCATGCGCTTTCCGCTGCAGGTTCACGCCTGACCAGTGATTCGCCGCGGTGGCTCAGTGGCTAAGGCGTTGCGCTGCTGGGCACGAGGTCGCATGTTCGATTTCCGGATTCGGCGGCCGCTTTTCTGATGGAGGCGAAAAGCAAAAACGCCCGTGCGTAGGAGATTTCGGCGCATGTTAAAGATCCCCAGGTGGTCAAAATTAATCCGGAGCCCTCCACTACGGCATGCCTCATCGCCTGCGTTCCGTCGGCGCGTTAACCCCTTCAATCATTCAATCACGCCTGACCAGTAACTCGCCGCGTGCATGTCAGCTTGGCCATGGATGAGTGCGAGGCCGCGCATCTTCTCTTAGCGTTGCGCGGGAGCTGGAGGCTTTGGGCCGTCGTCGGCAAGCGGCGGCTGACCACTCCACGGATATCGCCGGTCCAGCCGTTCGGCTCCGAAAACGCCGAACCGCGCCCCCAACCGTAGCCAAAGGCGCTCTTTGGGCGAACAGTATAATAATTACACTTAAAATAAAGGTTAACCAAGTGAAACCAAGACTTACCCACGCTAAGCTTATAGCTTTCGTTTTGCATATCCAGGGATAGCTGAGCTAAGCCGCAGCCATTTTTTTACATACGACGGCTTATATTGCCCGTGAGAAAAGGTCTTCCATGCAGTGGATTTGTGTTTACAGGGAAAGTCGGCATTCGGAGCATCGGTGTAAGCTTGGTTGCTGTAAGCTGGCTTTTTCACACTGTCTTCTGCACAGTGAAACATGGCCATGTACGGAGCTCGTATTATTTCAAAAAACAGCTTTACCTCTTGTGTTATCGAACGTATTCCGATAAGTATTATAAGAAAATTAGCAGGTAACACGACTCTACCAATATGCCGAGTTTCAGTCAGTTCCCAGAATTCGTTGGTTCACAGTGAAGTTCTAAACGTTACAGAGTCAGTGTCTGCTGTCAATACTTAGGCATCTACGGAGGAAGTTTGGTTACAAAAAGCGGTTGTAACTGTTGTTTTACCGGAACTATCCTTAAAGGGGCACTGACACAAAAATTTTGCATCTTGTTTTTTTTGTTGCGATAAGTAGCTAGTGACCTACTTATAACATGTAGAAACCTCATTTGCTTCAGCGTGCGACGGTTGTTTAATTAGAGGCATTTTAAATGCGGCCAGTCGCAGTTTCGGTTTCAGCGAGTGCCGAGAAACGATGGATTTTGTGGAGTTTGTGTGAACAAAGCTGACCACGTGACCGTCGGAGGGATATCACAGAGCAGAGCCGCCGTAGCACTGTCAAATCCGCATCGACGGCAGTTTCTGCGAATGCCCCCCCCCCCGTACTGATCTCGTGAGGCGCTTAATTAAAAAGCGACCGTGGATGTGACGCAGGCCCTGCAAGTGCAAATGCTACCGCGGCTAAAGAACGACGCGCGACGCTCGAGACGGTGGGTGGCAAGATGCGCGCTGGGAGCAGCCGGCCGGTCTGCCTACAGGTCCGCCTACAGATGTGTTCGGCTTAGCACTGCGGCGGATATACGAGTGCCGCTCTCGTAAGTGGTGCAGATGACAATTTTTAATGCAACCCGCTATCGCATCATTAACTCCTTTCTCATGTAAGCCCCCATGGTCGGGACTTGGGGACAATTTCGTGCAGCGGTAACAAGCTATCACTCGAGCTACCTGCGCTGGCCTGGGCCACTTCGCGGCCGTGGCCGCCGCCTGCACAGCGACCATGCGGCTAGCTCAGTGGGCTTCTCGTGCCTCCGGCGCGTTTTCGCATCCAATGGTAATAAACAGTAATAGAAACAGAGTGCCTGGAATTGTTTTAGAACTTTGGTGGCGGCCAGCTGCCCGATGAGCTGACGAAATCACGGCGCCTCCGCCGCCAACGATCGGGTCGTTCGTTCTCGAGAGCAGAAGCTCCGCCCTCCGGCCCTCCGATTGGAGCGGCGAGCCGGGCGGGCCGGCGAAAAACGCCGGCAGAGCGGAAGCGGCAAACACAAACTCGTGACGTGTTTGGATGTTGTTTATTTACACGATATCCTCGGGATGTCGATTGCGCGTGGTCCTCTGCTGGCTGCTCAGTTGCGTTTCGCACACTTTAAAATTGATTTTAAATATGTTCTAGGCTGTATTCACCGCTGATATTTTGCAGATGATGTATATGTGTTCCCACCAATCTATCTCCGAAGTTATCTCGCCTTAAAAATTTTGTGTCAGTGCCCCTTTAAACAAATTATATAGACGACTGTAGTATTCAGCACCACAGCTTCGCTGGTCATCCTTCTGTATAGACAGGAAAAACACTGAAATTTTGTTATTGGTTGTGTATTTGAACACTAACCTATCCAGTTTTCTAATCGCATTAGTTGGGATTTGTGGTTATGCAAAGTTGCTGGGACAAATATCAATCAGCATGTAATCAGTTCATTGTCGCACTACTGGAAATATTGGACAGAGCGGCACCTCTTCTTAGGTATATGTACAAGTGCGGCATTGGTAAATACAACAATAAGACCTGTTACGAATGCAACAATGGACAAAAAGTCGCACTCAGTTACAAATACCAGCCGGACCCGATACATATATTATTTTATGGCGTGCGTTCTGCTGATGCTCTAATTTTTTAATGCACGGATTTTATTTTTGCTACAGACGTTCAATCTTGCATGCCATAAAAAGAATTTCGGGGGAATAATAGCGTCCTTTAAAATTATTTAGCTAGCATGCTGCGCAGGAGGCCTAATAGTTCCATCGCATGATTATGGGTGGAACCGCTATTTGCCCGTGCCAATTGCAGCCTAACCACTGCAGAGAAAATTCTTCACCATATACGCCAATGGTATCACTGTCTGGACGGAAGCGGCCGACTTTGATTCTTTAGAGGACAAGGTTGTTGAGCTACAGGCCACGGCTAATAGCCCTGAGCTCACTGTGGCTCAGCCATGTCTGCAACTCGCACCTGAAAAAACCGAATTCCTCGCACTATACGGTTGTAAGCCACCTGACCCGCCCCACGAAATTGCAGCCAACATAGTCAACTGCGATGTATCTGCTTCAACTGAGCCCATTACACCCTTAGGCCTTCCAACTAGAACAAAAAACAGTCCTGGCATTTGGCTCAAAAGATTAAAACAGAAATGGAAAGCCATAATGCACTCTATCTGTCGATTGTCTAATAAATATGGTGGAGCATCGCAGAAAGCCATCCTGATCACGGCCAGGGCTGTCACTGTGAGCACCCTCACGTGCGGTGCAATGGCTTACGACCTCAACAAGACCCACATCAAAACCATTCAGGTGCTACATCGGGCGACCCTCAGTACAGTCTCTGGCTTACCAAAGCGTGGACCCATTGGTAAACTGGAGCAATCTGTACCTCTTCCTCCTATTGAAGCCATCATTCAGAAGGCCAAAGCCCAGGCGGACTTGAAAAGTCCCCTTACATACCAGGGACACGCCTTAGCAGCGTGGGACTCCAGAACACCACCAGTACTTTCCGATTACCCAGTCCCCATAGCACCCTGGCAGCGACCAGCAATTGATACTTCTACGCATAGCAAAACTATAGAGCGTACTAATACTCTATTGCGACAGCGGCGAATCCGACGCCTCCAAAGGGATCGCCTTCAGAACGAACTGGGCATTTTCACGAACGCAATCGTAAACCATGACGGCGCGGACTTTGCTTGGACATGCCCTGAGGCCCCGGTTCTCTCAGAGTACCCCACCATACTTGGCAGAGAAGCTTCGATGCGGAGCTGTACGCTAATAACCACGCAGTGTCGGCTATGGCATTTGATTGTGACCCACCTCTACCGCCTTCCATACGCACTCTTACAGATTCCTACGAGGACCTCACAGCTTTGCGATCGTATAATT
This sequence comes from Haemaphysalis longicornis, assembly GCF_048455015.1. Classification (NCBI taxonomy): domain Eukaryota; kingdom Metazoa; phylum Arthropoda; class Arachnida; order Ixodida; family Ixodidae; genus Haemaphysalis; species Haemaphysalis longicornis. The sequence goes on along the minus strand of NW_027526203.1, from coordinate 227,231,197 downwards.
TCACCCACCCAGTCGTCCACGAAATTCTGTTTGAAATTCAACTCCTCCAACGGCACAACCCCAACATCCGCGTCGACTGGGTACTTGGCCATGAACCATTTTCTTCAGGCAACCAGGCGGCCCATGAGGCCGCTCAGGAGAGTTCTTCCTCCCACCCTCCACTGGTGCCTGGGGTAAGGCCGTCGCGGTCCCTCTCGGCTTCCCCAGCAGTGCGCATCCACCAATACAAGAAGGATCGACGCGCCCGCCAGAAAGCGCCAACTCCCGCTGGCTACCTCAGACGCCTACATCCCATTCTCCGCTCAGGCGAAATCTTTATTAACAAATATATTGCAAATTCAGCCTAGTCACCCGAAACTCTTCGCAAGTGGTATACCCCTCATCTGCCCCCTCGATGTCCTTACTGCCGTACCACCACTCCATCAGATCTCACACACCTAATTTGGTGGTGCCCAGCTTTCGCCACGCACCATACATTCAAATCGCCGCAACTACATACCGATCGATAACAAACTGATGCACAACTATTATCTGAAATAGAAGATCATTCAAATAAAATTGGTCTACTACGTGTTGTCTAAGTGGGTCCTCCCCCGAACGAGCATGCAAACCTGCACAAACTCTGGACTCTATTGCGATCCCTATTGCGATCATCACGAACTGAACGACCAGCATTTGTTTATCTTTTTACCCTCCTTCCGCATTCCTTTCGTCCATCGTGACCAGTGGTCATCCTTTTCTAATAAAAGTTCTCTCTCTCTCTCTCTCTCTCTCTCTCTTCAAGGGCATGGTTATTTGTAAGGATGATGTGTTTTAGTGCTCTAATGCCACAGTGCCAATGGCGTCTAATCTTCCTATTCTATCAATGATGCATGCATCAATTTAATCCTTCTTAGAAACGCTCACAGCTTGTCACCTAATTAGCCTTTGTCTTGTAGAATAATTGGATCCAATGTGCTTTTTGTTTCAGATTTCCAGCATTTCCATTCGCAATTTAATGTACCTGTACTGTAAACATAGTTAACTGCCGCAGAAAATGTCACGATGTGCTAGTTTTTTTTTTTTTTGGCACGTGAACCATTGCTGATGCGCCGTTATTTAATCGGCTGTACGCAGTTTAGAACAGCAAAGCAAAATCAACCCTCTGTACCAGCGACAAGGCAAAATGACAAACACTACGACAAAGCCGTGCGACAAGACAGGGTGACAGATGCAACAGAGGAGCTATTAGACACGGCATGAGAACAAATAAATAAGACATACATTATAACAACTGTTTGGCAATATAGTATAAAAGGAAGATGACCGATATCACATAAGAGCTGTGCGACAAGAGAGGACGACAACAGTACGAAAAATACGACACGACGACTTACGAGAATTTTCTGTTTTTTCGTTTTTATCGACTGGGGTCCCAATTCCCCTTTACCGTTTGGCAAGGTCTCAACAAATTTGAAAAAACAAATTATGACACTACATCCGTATAACCGCTGCCTTCATTACTAAAGTTACAAAGGAAATAGCCGTATGCTTGAAAGAAAGAACCACTTTATTCACGACGTCCACCACCCGTTGACATGCACAAAACAACGCAGCAAAAGGCTCAAAAGGGTGAGCACTATAATATCATATAATCACCATTATTACAGAACATAATTTTATTCCCATCAACCACGACGTGCACTCACAGAGCACTTGAAACGAAAAAACTTCGAACCCTTTCTGGTAATGTTTTAATTGGTTTGGACGAGGTAAACACGACAAAGTTTCTTCTCACCGAAGCTACGCTCAACGACCCACATTTTCCAGAACCATCAATCTAGAGTTTTAGTTTCATGTTTGTGATGGCACATCCGACACCCCTTGAGACAAGCGGAGCGCCTTTTGCGGATCTGCCTGTAGCTAACAGCAGTCGTCGGTTTCTTCTCTCGACGACGCATATGCGCCGCTAATCGCGCCTTATGTGTGTGTGCAGCAATACTCCCTTCACAAGAAAAAATAATTGATATTCTTGTCAATCAAAAATGCAACAACTTGTTTGTTGTCAAATTTTTACGTTTTTATATAAATTATTCACTGAAGGCGTGGCCGCTTCACCCCACGCAGACACCGCAGCCCATCTTGTTTTCTGAGCACGCCTGGCTTCCGCGCTCCATATGCCTTCCCGTCAACCCAGCGATAGCTGCGCTCAGCTCTCGAATTCTCGGCTGAGCTTAGTGAGCATGCGCAGCAGCCTAACCAGCACAATGCACTACCTCTCCAACATTTTGGCACACGCTCAAGCACAGTAAAAGTTTCAGCGTTGCTTTAGAAGTAGCGGTCGCTTAATTAAGAGCTCCAGACATGTTTCCCAGACGCCGATTTTAAAGGTACACAGAAGCACTGCGATACCCGTTGTCACTTTTCAAAAAACCATTCCGTTGTTTCACGCACCGAACCTACACGTGAACTATGAGGGGTGCCTTAGTGAAGGGCTCAGGCTTGATTTTTGGCCATTAGGGTATCTGGGCATCTTATCCCGCAAGCTAAAGCAGAAAACACAGAAGAAAAATTCCTCGGGCACTTGATTCTGTTTGCGTAATTTGAAGGCGAAAGCCAGCGATTATCACGTAATTATGAGCGATTTGAGCGATTTTAAGAACACGATGCCGCGAATGCTGCATCGCGTTCTCATTTTTCTTCTCTTTCGCTTCGTCGTATTTTGACGCGATTAACGCCACAAGCAGACTGGCCACACTTAACGCGGCAGATTCTCCACATGAATAGCCCTCCCCCACGTGCACCTGTTCGACGCGGGCGCGTCCATCTGTCCCGGGGCGCGCATCGGGCTAAATCTTGTTCCCTAATGGCCCAGCGAAGTATTACCGCAGGGCTTAGAACACTTGGCTGCTGCTCTGGAGAACCATGTCAAAATCCCACATGAACACAAATGTGTTTTTAGTTATTTTATCTTTAGAGAGGCGGCCATTTCGTTACCATTCGTGTTGATGCCGACGATGACTACTGTCATTTTTCGTGTTTAATGAGACACCTAAAGCTCTCGCCTTGGAATCGTTTGAGGCACTTTCCATGTTATCTTAAGGGCGCAGAGAAGTAACATTGGCTGGGCTACTCTGTGACCTCCTTGCCCAAGTACTGGATGAGTGTGCTGACTAGGTTCTCAAAGCAACAAAAATTAAAACAAAAGGGGTGCAGGGTCCGTTTAACCCAAGTTTTCGCCAAAAAATAATCTCACCCACCGACCGTTGTTGCAAGTAACGAGATCCATTCGACAGGTAGGGAGGTGGAGTAGCTAGACAGAAGGAAGAGGATGGCGGGTTTTTCGGTGCTCACTGCTCCACCATTTTGCTGGGTTTTTTTTTTCAATTCCATTAGTATCCTGTCAACTCTTTCCTGTTCGGTGTATGTCTGCCCCTTTCTAACCTCTTAAGCCCAGCCAAGAAATTTAACAGCCAGCTAAAAAGAAATCTTAGAAGCATTACTTGTTGCAGCTGAACCCAAATCTTAGGCGTTGAAATGATAGCACTAAACAATGCCCCCCCGCCCTCCCTCGCCCTCCCGTCCCGGGCATACAGTGCAGGCTTTCAGGGTCCGACAGGGTCTCGTGGTAAACGTCAGTACGCCGAGAAGGATGGCATGATGCAATACGGTGCTGTGTTTAGAACTACGTACAATTAAATACACACAGGCAATGGTGTGGTGATCGGGTAGTGTTTGTAAGTAGGTGCATATTATTATTTGTGTCATTGGGATTGTTGGCCTGTTTTGCCCATTTGGCGCTATTGATCCCAGTCTGGCCACTTACGCAAAAATATCTGTGTGTGAATCCTCGGCGAAAGTGGGCGGGAGGTCATATTTGCGAGAGTGCAGGAGGCGAAATCGGAAGAGAGGTGGGGGAGGGCAGAGTGACGAAGGGGGTAGTGATAAGGTACAGCGAAAGAGGAAGAAGTGAAGAAAATTTATTTAGACCGTCAAAACAATCTCGCACACAACGGTAACGCGGAAAAAAGAGAGGAAAAACTAATAAATATAGAAGCTAGGAAACGGTGCAAAACAGTTCGCCTTACAGGAGGACGAAAACTGCACGGTGCCTGCCGTAGCAAGCATTGTGCTGGGAATTGCGGACTCACGGGCAGGCATGTATAACAATTACAGCGAACTAGATAGATGGCGATAACGAGACAACCCGTAAAGGGAGGAACCTAATTGGCCGCAGCCGCAGCCCCGTGGTTGTGGGAGCATAGTTGAAAAGCGTGCGTAGCGTGAGCTAATTACGTCACAAATGCGACTCGAAAATGGCTACTCAGCCCATCTGAAGGTGGTCCATTTCAATAATGCTCCTATAGGTCAAAGCTTATCGATAGGCGTCGTTACTCTGCTCACGTGACTATACTAGTCGGTTTCTACTATTATTACCCTAGTTGACTGAGCGTCTTCGATTTACCTTTCGGAGATTCGCGCTAGCGCTGTACTGGGCAAAGTGACCGTTCCTCAAAAGCCAGTGCCATAATAATCCTTCTAAATGCCCGCTATCGTTTTCATGGCACTCCATCATATCCATTTTCTAAAAGAATCTTAATGCATCCTCGGCTTCAAGGGGCAAATAAATTGTCCGCAAGTACGCACTCGCGTAGCCAACAAATTCCTCTAAGGTCAAAATTTCTCCATTGTTATTAGTTCCTTGGGGGCCAAGAGGAAGTAGAGCGATAAGCACAGCGAACTACTGGCGAGTTCCGCGGCTACACATCTTCCTTATGAATGATGGTTACACCACTTGTACGCGTGTTCCTGAGGACGGGGATTTAATCTCAGTCATCGCCTTCCTCGTCCACGGAAAAACTGCTCGAGATGCGACTACACAACGTCCTTGGCGAGCTTGTGGAAGCTCAGAGAAACTCCCAACTTCAACGCCTCAGCTTCACGCCAACTGGAAATTCCATTCTCCGCACGCTCGGCAACACTACGCCGCCAAATGAAGACCGACCACAACGACTCCCAACTACCATCAAGCACCGCATCCACGTTTCCCCCATACCGCGCCATATACATCCTACCTTCAACTAAGGCCGTCGGGAAGCGCGGGTCTGCTGTCTCATGAAAAAGCTAGCGGGTGAACCCTAGGTCAGTTACACTGCATCGCATATGACTCTTGCACTAGGCACACAACTTTAGTCACCCTCAATCCCGCCGGCCGCACCTCCACGGCCGCCAACACGTACGCCAGCAAAATACAGACGGCAGAATCACTGGCAATCGCCTTCGCAGCCACCACCCACACCAAGCATCCCAACGCCACTGTAGTCTCCGATTCGCAGCATTCATGCCGTATCTACCAGGCAGGTCTAGCCCCACCCCAGGCCATTCCTTTCCTTCAACGTCTACCCGACGAGACCACCGTCAAGGTCGTCTGGACTCCCACACACTCCAGTCTTCCGAAGAATGAAGTGGCCCACGACGCAGCCCTAGCTCTGCACTCCCGGGCATTCTCCACCGATGGTCAAGTGACACCACCACCCGCACGAATGATCATGACCTCTAAATTCCTCTCGATAATACTAACCTACACTGCCCTTCTGTATCACTACACCCTTACCCGACGGGTCTACGTTACTGCGCACCCCAGCCTAACCAAGCAACAAGCCATAATCTGTCGTCGCATTCAGACCGGTACCTTCTACAATCAGGTCATCCTCCACCAGATCGCACCCACTATCTACCCCCCACAATGCCAACACTGCGACACTCCCCTCCCCACATTCCACCTCGTGTACTCATGTCCCCACTCCCCTAATTCACCCCCTTCCCCACCCGGAGCAGAGGAGACTACGCTGACCAGCCTGGACCCGGCCCGCCAGAGGGCCTTGGTTTCTCGGGCCATCGATTCAGCCCGGCCAAGAGGCATCCTGGACTCTGGACGCTTCATCACCCCCCTCTTTCCTTCTCCTTTTGCTCCAATAAACGTTTTCTACTCTACTACTACTATCGCCCTATATGTTGCGGTCAATCGCTTACCCCCAAAATTTAAAGCCGTTCCACTCAATGTCAAAGCTGTCGGAAGTGCAGAGCAGTGATTCGCCATAATGGGTTGTAGCGCCGTTATCCGCTCACTGCTACCACCCAATGCAATTCAAATTTAGCGCCTTCGCAGTTATCGCGCGCCCCCGGCCTGAAGCTGCGCCAGCAGAAGTCCCGCTCTTTTTGTGCTTGCTTTTCCTCCCGCACGTGCCGGCGTTTCCCTGCCACATTTTTTCGCTTACTATCGTAAAAACCAACCGAACGAGCGTTCCTAACTTAATGAATGCGGCCGCTGGTGCTTAATTACGTATATTTTATCTCCAATGTACCAGCAGTTTTCTTTGCGCTAAACAACGGGGAGATGTATGACAAGCGCCAGCGGTTCACGAGTTTCGAATGCTTATGACTATGCATACCGCATGGCTTTCGAACCCTCCGGGTTACGCCGCGACGACAGCCGCTACGACAAACACCGTGTGGCTCTACTTGGGTCCAGCGAGCGAGCTACGACAAGGCGAGCCCCTAAAATGCTCTGCTCTTAAAAAATTGCCTTCAAATTTTAAATGCGGAGCATTTCTTAGGCTCACGATGTCACTCGTCGATGTTGTCGGCGCCGTCCACACGCTCACTGCGCATGCGCGTCGCGTCGAGGCGCAGGTGCGCGTCTCTCCCCCGTACCCTCCTCGCTCTCAACAACAGGTGCGGCGGTGCGGGAGGAGCGCGTGTACCCCGTGCGCTCCGTCGCTCTCAACAACAGCTGCGGCGGTGCGGGGGGGAGCGCGTCTGTGCGCGCATGCGTCGTAGCTACCCGTGCGCTGCGTCGCGCTCAACAGTAACGGCGGCAGGGCGTGTACACGTGATAACGGCGTGGTGGGTGCGTGGAGAGTTCGCGCGCTTGTGTACGGAAGTGTGCGCATGCGCGTCTCTCCCCCGTACTCCTCTCCCTCGAACGCGGGCGGTGTGTATATAAGCGGCGGAGCGCGCGTTCGGAATTCAGTCAAGGGCGTCTTTGCTTGGCTTTCGCTTGACTTGACGCTTTGCTTGACGGCACCAAGCAATAAAGACAGACTTTAACTTTACACTCCTTGCCTTCGCTTCTCCTTCATTCAATAAATAAGAATAATAAAGACGAAATAACAATTAAGCATTCCCAAACCATACCCAATTACGCAACATTCACGCGATACCCCCACCACTCTGCGACGCATTTACTCGAGTTCCCCCCGTGGGAAGATGCGGGCGCGTTTTTCAGATGCAAGGCATCTCTTACACTCGGCCTGTCCTTCCATCTGGCGTGCATGCGTCCGCAACCCTCCTCCTTTCCCCTCGCCTGCCAGCTGCGTTAGCGCGTTCTCCTCGCCATTCCAGCTGTGCGTCAGCGCGCGGTTAGCGCGCGTATGCTGCACTCTCTCTCGTTCTTCTCGCCATGTCAGATGTGCGTTAGCGCGCATGCGCGTCTCTCTCTCATCACTCTCTCTCGCGGAGCGGCTGTATAACCGCGGTATCTGCGGCGCGCTCCTCAGTCGCTCCGTCAGTCGCTCTCGCTGCTACTGCTCCGACTGCTGCTCCGATGAGCTGAAATGGACACTAACATGACGTTCTTTACGGAACTGGAAATATACGAGTGATTGAGCATCATTTAAGGTTCGCTACACTTCAAGCACATTTGGGTAACCGACATAATGGAAACGCGAATTAAACCCCGTGAGACGCCTTGCATCACGCCAGGGTTCCCCTCGCGGGAAGGTGGAGAGAATTTTTTTCAAAGAGCGCACGCGTTTAGGGAAGCCACCGGCTATTCCCACTCTCCAATGTTAAAATGTTTCATCGCAAAGACAGTTTTGCAGTTTCCGATAGATCTTTGTTCAACTGAAATTCCAGTAGTTTTACAGTATTTGTATTGCACTGCATTAATAGCGCATGAAAGAAAAGTGGTGTTTTAATTACTAGATTTTTGAGTTTTCCAACTGTCGCTAAGCGAATTCGATGCGCATTCCAGGGTCCACGGCCCACAGGTGCAAGGACGCAAGGTCAGTCCTGGTCGCCTGCGTCCCTGTCTATGGTGGACGGCAGTAACGAAAACGCCCGGACGTCGAGTGTTCTGTGTACGTCAAAAGGTGGCATAATGAATGCGCAGCCCTCCCGTATGGCGTGCCTTGCAGTACATGTATTAAACGCCCATTAAAACTTAAATTTAAATCTGGACTTATTCTCTCCAGGCGCCTGTTTTAGGGAGCCGTTGGAGGTAAATAATGTCGTAGATATTTAGGCTGGTCATACTGTCGATAACCATGCTAACGACTCGTTGGGTTATTTATGTCAATGATTATTTCGGAATACTTGAGCACGAGAAAAGTTCTCTTGTGATGATGAATGCTTAAAAAAACTAGATAGGTCACCTACACCACGAAAACATCAGATACGGAAAATTGACGAATGGCACGGGACGTTTCTGTTAAAGGGCACACAATTTTACCCGCTAAGCCGAAAAAAGCTGAAAATCAAGAACACTCGCGTATAGGAAACTGCGGTGCACTTTAAAATTGGCCTATGGTGTTGTAAATTAACCCTAGGCCATTCTAAAACACGCTCCTCATTGGGACTGCATGTCTCCGGTGTTTAAAGCCCCATATGTGGAAACCACTTTGTTTTCCATCCTTACATTTTAACTAGTAACTCTGTACGCCTTCCGACATTTTTTTCTGCAAGACACTGCCTCGCTACATTTTTTTTCCTTTCTCGCTATATTTGTATTGCTCATGTATCTGTAGAGGCATGCTCGCGCCTGCATATCTCCCCTGGTGGTCGTGGCCCGATCTCCCCTGCTTCATCGGCACCGACGCCTGCCTTCCCCGCTGCAACCTCGTCAACGTGGCGATACATCGTCACACAGGAGACAAAAAAAAACTCCGGGTCAAAGGAATGACCACATCCAGCTTTAGACCTTCCTTGCGGGGCGCTAAAATCTAAGTGCGAAAGTATATGCCTAATTCAACACTCAAAGACAAACCTTTGGTTCAGCTACACGACAATGTACTCGGTTGACCAATATATGCAGCTGTCAATAAAAATTCGGCGAATAATGATGTTGAGCATACGACTGACTCGAAGTTCGGTCTGCGCTGTGGCATCACGCCAAACAGGCGCGACATTCTGCGTTGGGCTGCACCACAGCGCAGGTCACATTTTTGAGTCAACTGATATGAACGTTGCGTCATTTGCCGAATTGGATTTCTTGGACGCATGAATTATTTACCTGAGTGCAAGGTGGTAAACCTAAATCATGGGGTTGCTAAATCATGGAAGTATCATTTCCCGCCAGGAATCATGCACAAATGGCCCCATTTTGCAACCACACAATGCTGCCTGCAGTGCCTCCTCCCCTCCAGAACTAAGGTATGTGATTTATAGCATTTATAGCATTTTCTCACCCCCCCCCCCCCCTCTCCAGCAATCCTACAGCACCAGTCAACCTCACTCCGTAAACGCTCCCAGGGTTCACCTCCTTTCCAACTGAGTACCTTCAAGGTGCCTATCACAAGCAGTCTACATAGATGGGCCTGCTGCCCACGCAATACCCATTTCACCCTTTCTTCTCCCAGAAGATCTAGACCGTATAAAAACATCTTTTTAGAGCGCAGCTCTTAAGCGACCGCTCCTATGATTTCGCGACATCCCTCCCCGTCGGCATCGTTGTAATCGAAAGAACGAGGGGGACACGGAAGAAAATGCGAGGGGAAAACGGAGGAGGCAATATGGCAAAAGTGCGAGGAGGAATCTGGTATGCTGAGGGTGCCGCGCGGGACATGCTCCGCAGCAGCGACCAGCTACGAGACAACAGTTTTAGCATACCGGGTACCGTCCGCTAACGCTACGGCGCCGGGTAGCGGGGCCCGACTGGGAAGGTGAAAATTCGTTCCGATGGGGGGATTAGTTCCGCCGGCCGGCCTTCGCCATGTCCGCGCCTTCTCTCCACTGAGAGGCAATCTCCTCGCTCTCCCCGAGTGCTCATGCGCGGTCGGGTCCCGGTAACCCGCCACGTAGCTTGAGCCTCCGCTATCGGCTATGCTAAAACTCTCTAACGCCAGAGAATAGCGTGCCGTCGTGCGTTAGCCGATGGCCCGATCACTTTCTGAGACGAAGGAAGTGCTTAGTCTGCTGCTGAAGCTAAACGAGCTGCCTGAGTAGAGGATCAGCGCCGCCGACACAAGGATCTAGAGAGAGAGAGAGAGAGAGAGAGAGAGAGAGAGAAAATTTTATTTGCCCTTTAGGCTAAGGCCTCCTCCTTCCAGGGGGCTACTGGAATTCCTCGTTAGTTGGTCTTCCAGGGGTCTAGCCGGGAAGGCGGGGTTCCTATGGTCTTTTGGACAAAGCTTGCCAACGATAGCTGCTGCTCTAGCGTGGCCGGTTGAGTCAGCCACTCCCTACGGATACTGCTTCTATCTACCTTCGGGCATAGCCATAACATGTGCTCTTGATTGATCGGTACGTGGCATTCATCACACTCAGGCGGGGAAGTGTTCATACAGCCTTTGTACATGTATACTTTGTCGGGTGTGAGTAGCGTTTGCGTTTGCGTCAGCCTTATAGTGGTTTGCTGTTGCCTGGACAATTTCTTGTGCGGAGTGAATTTGCGTTTGCTGTCTGCGTATTCTTTAAGCTGCAGTTTTGGCGGTGTCACGGGCTTTTGGGTTTGACCATAGTTGGCAGGTACCCGGAGAAGCGCTTCGCGGGCGAGCAGGTTTGCTCTTTCGTTTCCTGCCAAACCTGTGTGTCCCGGTACCCAGTGTACCCTAATCGTGCCTTTAAGGTGCTTAAGCTCTTCCAAAGCCGGTTTGGGAATGAAGCCTTGTGTTAAGCAGCTATGCGCCGTCGCTATGCGCCTCGCCGAGACGTCTCAGCAGTTCTTTCTGCGCTCAAATTTCACGTTAGGGAGTATCGTAATCGTCAGCCAATTTCTTTAACTATAGTGACGTGATCATGGCGAATATAAACATAGTAGTGCCTGGATTCTCATAAAATTCCTGGCACCACTTTATGTAAAAGCGTAGGAGGACTCGGGAAAACAGGACGGTTTTAGCTATAAATGCGCTATGTTGTGGTTTTTCGACTTGAAACTTAAGCTTGACCGAAAAACCACAGGACGTAGGAAGGAAACACGGACCCAATTGTGTCCGTGTTTCCTTCCTACGTCCTGTGAAACACGGACACAGTTGTGTCCGTGTTTCCTGCCTACGTCCTGTGGTTTTTCGTTCAAGCTGAAGTTTCAAGTCGATATGAACAAACTCGCCCAAACCCAAGCAATTCTATGTTGTGTTTCACTGGAATTCCCTACAATATTTGCCGACTGATCCTATACGGCCTATACGGCTTAAAGTTTAGAGTGCGTTATCGTGTTTTTCATTCGGTGTACTTCAAAGCAAATCAACAAATAAAACACGCTGTTAAAATGGTGACGACATTGTAGTAAAAGCGTTGCAATGCCAACGATATATTTACCCATTTCTTGCGCATAAACAGATCCGAATATCACAATGTCATGCCTTCCTCTGTACTATTCTTACCCGGATACTTTAGCAAATTTTGAATTTCTCCTTAAGTACTTTATAACTGCCATAATTTCATAAGCCATATATTAACATCGCAGTCATGATGGTTGTCATATAAAGCATTTCTTTTGTAGAATCACTATTTTGCAAGTCGTTCGTAGGGTCCTTTGTCTGCAAATGAAAATAGTTTTATTAAATTAAACTTGGTAAATTTGGTAAATCGCTTATTAAACTTGGTAAACTTAACCTGTTTGTTAGATTCATCTTGTTGTGATGAACCAGGAGACATACTTTTTGATTCAATGAAGCCATTTCTGTCCCTCATCCATTAACGCCATTTTTGCTGCGGCATACCATGAGCATTCCGCAAAACTTAAACTAATGAATATGCTGCTACCCAAAATCAGAAATATATGGAGTTATAATCTTCCCATAATTACGAAACAAACTAAGTAATATTATATAGTCAATTTTGGAGTTTTCACCCGCCGCGGTGGCTCAGTGGCTACGGCGTTGCGCTGCTGAGCACGAGGTCGCGGGTTCGATTCCCGGCCGCGGCGGCCGCTTTTCTGATGGAGGCGAAAAGCAAAAACGCCCGTGTGTACGAGATTTCGGCGCACGATAAAGATCCCCAGGTGGTCCAAATTAATCCGGAGCCCTCCACTACGGCGCGCCTCATCGCCTGCGTTGCGTCGGCGCGTTAAACCCCACAATCAATCAATCAATTTTGGAGTTTTCGGCGTTGACAGACAACCTGGGGTGCATATGGGAAGTGATGTAATGGAGGGGTGAACAAATCGATTTACATCACTTGGAGAGACCTAACCTAGCCTGAATCTTGTGTGCACTGCTAGTTTCGTTTCCCGTCATCACGAAAAAAAAGCCGACAGGTGGAAGGAATCCACACTGCGAAATGTTTGTAAAACAGCAACGCCAAAGCCACTGAGAAACCACAGCGAGTAAGTCATCGTAGTAAGTCAAAAACTGGGCGCTAGCATAATATTCGATGTAAATAGCTCCCCCCAACCAGAATCAACGATTCGTTTTTGTGAGCGTTAGTCTTCTCACCCTATAACAAAACCTATGCGGAAGTGACCCTTGGATTTTATCATTAATATTCAGCCCGTAGGTGAATTTATTTCGACTTATGCTGTACAACTGCAGCCAAATTTTTTTACCCTGTCTGACCGCTTTGATGAGATCCTAAAATCGCTGAAAGTCTTCTGAATAAACGAAGTGAAGACTCCCAAAGAGTCCACACAACCCCGTTGGCTATTTTACAGTTGAACCTAGACTGGAAGATGAAATACGGAGGTGTGCAAAAAGTCTATATTGTAAAAGTGGGGCCCTAGCACGAAGTAGTTCGCAAAACAGGTTCGGCTAGATTTATGGGCAGAGCTGTCCTACTTTACAACTAAGGATGCATCACAGCTTTAACTGGGAACGTGACACCTTTGAATACCTTTCTGCAATACCTTTATGAATACGAATATCTTTGCATACCTTTGTGAATATGAATACCTTTCTGCAATACCAGGCATGCAAAATTTAAAACTATCAACAGGGCCCTAACTGTCTATAGAAGGCTACCTAAATAATGTCGTGTGAATAAAATCGACTGGGGAGGAAACCAGCGACCTGTTCGCAGCAGTGCCGACTGCGAACATTGAAAGTCCAACGCGCACGGGTGAACGCAGGGAAAAGAGGAAATACAATAAGGAAAAATATAGCTGCAACAAGGAATTCCAAACGTGGTGCTTGCTGCTGACCCCGTCGACATTCCTTGAGGGGACCGTATTTTCGTTCACCATTCCAGTGTGCGTTCGCGTATCTCCTGCCACGTCGGACTGCTTTGGCTGTAGAACTGCGAGTACCACTTCCGGAAGTCGGCGATGGTTTTGTCTCCTTTTTGAAGCGGCGGCTTCAGAAGCATCTTCTTGTGATTCCACACGAGCAGGTCTCTTTCGAACTGCAAAAATAGGAAATAACAGAACAGAAAACGCGATCAGAGCAATGCATAAAAAAATGTAGTTCGGACCCAATCAAGTTTGGGTCCAAACAAGGGAATTTCGGAAAGAAAATCCCGGTGAATAAAACGGTTGCATAGGTGACATTTTGGCGTTTGTTCAAAGTTTTCATATCGCCTAGTTCTGTCATAGTCTTTAGCTAAGCCGCTTTAAAGGGGCCATGCAGACAAAATACAAGTTCGTTCATTCGAAATATTGCCTCGTTAGAATCATACTGACACCACTATTAATGGAAACTTCGCTCAAATAAGGTATATTATTTGGGAAAAAACGGAATGGCTATGCTACCCACTAGCTCATTTCCCACTGCAGAACCAATGATGCCATATGCCCAGCGTTGCGATTGGCTGAGGCCGGCAAAACCAAACGCAAGTTACGCAGGGCTTATAAGCTCGCCGGGCGAGCTATTGGCACTTAAATTTAGGGTACATTTTTTTATATCAGTAAGAATTTTTGGGTGAAAAATTAACACCGTAAACACCTAACACCGAACGCGTAAACACCGAAGCAGTTAGTGCGGCACTTCGCCGGCTGACACTGTCTAACACAGCCTTCGGACGGATTGGACTTGTATGACACAACACCGACCAACTGGCATAAGCCGTACGGTCACTTTCTTGACCATATTTGGCGAGTCATAGTTTATGTTTTTAGAAACTATTAGTATAATCCCTAATATAAATACGGCAGGTATAGAAGTCCGGCCAGAAATTACGAAGGCAGTTGAGGTGTGAATCGTAGGAACTTCGAGGGGCAGCCGTCGACCCGGAATCTTTCCGCAAACTTTGCATAAACTGAGAGACTACGAAGCTGACCGTGACAACAAATATAACCAACATTCTATCCACGCTATTACTTGCGTCAGGAATCATGACATGAATCACAGTGTAGACGTACACTCATATCAGATCAGATCAGATCAGATCAGAAAAACTTCGGCGTGCAGTCTAAACAAACAAAAACGTTATCGCATGGAGCCATCGTCCGAAGAGCCAAGTTCGCAATGGGTAGCCGTGGCGAGGAAGAGTACTATGATATCGAGAATTTCGGGTTGGTTTACTATTCAGCACCAAGGCTGATTCGTTCAACACGTTTTGTTTGTCAAGAAGTCTCCCGTTTTTGTGGTGAAGGGGATAGTGAGACAAACATTCATGACCCCCCACTGTGGCTCAGGGGCTAAGGCGTTGTGCTGCTGAGCCGAAGGACGGGGGTTTGATCCTGGCTGCGGTGGCTGCTTTTCTGATTAAGGTGAAAAGCGAAAGCGCCCGTGTGGCGACATTTCGGCGCACGTCAAAGATCCTCAGGGAGTAAATTTTAATCCGGATCCCTCCGCTACGGCGGGTCTGATAGCCCAGGTGTAGCTTCGGCGCTTTGAACGTCAGAATCAATCAACGAACATGCATGTCTGCTGCGGCGTGATGAGTGATCGATGAACTAGCAATGGGACAATAAAAACAAATGGGCAGCCCATTTCAGACATACTCGCTAGCACTAAAGCTAGATACCCAGTTCTCTTACAGCACCCAGCAAAAGCAAGGACACAATGGAAAGTCGCAGGACGAATTCAGTGGAGCGCGTGAAGCGTTTAGGCTAAGCAGTCTATGGTTCTATGTTTTATTTAATTGTTTATCTTTTATTTTCAGTAGCGAGAAATCGCCCCAATATCGGCAGTATCGACCAGTATCGACCAGACCACCCCATCTCTCCCGTTCGGCGAGGCGGCGACGATCTCGTCGCCTCTACACGCTTCCATTCATGTGGAATGTGTTGTTTGCCTAACCAGTACCCCAACGACTCGACGCCACCGTAGCCGACCTCTCCCGTGACCTGTCACTGATGTCCCACCCCGCCACTTATTGAGTAAACTCAGGAATCAGCGTGGGAAACAGGAGGTGGCGCCGTCGCCAGTTACCATGGCTATGTATTCTACTGTGCTCCCTAAATTTTGTTTTTCTCAAAGCCACGTCTGTATTGAGTCAGTCCCTGGCATCTTCAATCCCTGCTGCACCTGAGCTTCGGGTCGGGGAGATTCTTGAAAGCGACTTTTGCATGTCAAAACATTGCGCCATCCTCCACTACGCCGACTCGAGGAAACACGTGAAATTGAGGGCACGCTCAGAATACGGCCAAAGTTTCACCAGACGAACTGCTTTGACGGTGACCGTATGCGGACAGCAGTTTTCCAATAAAGAGACCCTGCAACACTTTTTTTACCATTTTTCCAATTCTGAAATGCTTTCAGAGCGTACTCAACAAGCGTGTGTCCAGTACTTAGAATGGAGGGACGCAAAGTACATCAACAAAATATAACTGCATTTGCACGATTCTAATGCGCACTTTTTTCGCTGAAACTAGCCCTCAAAGCTGTGTGCGCGTAGAATCGGGCTCAAAAGTGAGATCGAATGCAAAGTGGCCAGCAGGATCGCCATGGACACTAACTCTTTCCGAAATCCTGTTCAGTAAAGTCCAAATTATTCCGTCATCACGTCAGCGCTACTCAACCATGTGCTGCACAGGGTGCGGCGACTGGTTATTTTGGCTCCTCGTTTCATTCGCTTTGGCGCTGAAAAGGTGCTAATGGGAAGCGCAATTCAAGGTCGAAGTTATTTTATTGGCTAAGATCGAAGGGAGCCGAACGGCGTAACGTACTGTGGGAGTCCTGGACACGCGTATGCAATTGGCGTAAACAAGGGTTCGACGAAAGTGTTCACTGTCCCCAAGCACGTATATTTTCGAGGACTTGAAGACTCCCAGATGAAATTCGTAAAGGGGCGATGAAGGAACCAACTGCCTGTAACGCCCGAAATTATGAAGGTCAGGATGCTTTAAATAGCAGACGCTGTCAACTTCCCCCCCACACCAGTTTTAAAGCGAAGCTTTAGTGTTGTCACTGATGGCGTCTGTAACACGAAAACGCCGAAGTGAAGAAAAAAACGCTACCTGTGGCCAAATTGGAACCTGGCTCCCTGGCGTTATGAAGCGGCGTCTATCCGATTTCTCCATTTCAACATGGTTGAAGTGGTTTAGAAAACTTACACGACAACTAAACAATCCGTCGTGAGGAAGCTTCGCGCCCAACCGTCGTCGCTTTTTGACGGAGGGGTGCATACTTTTTTTAGGCCAACAGGAGCTTGATCAGCGAGTTTGTGAAGCCCAAGGTATTTTCGCTACCACTAGTGCATTCACCAAATAAAATGTCCTCTGCCAGGTACGCGGTGTGGTGTTTTTTACACATGCGCGGTAGAATCGGCTTCAACTTATTTTTGTGAATTTCCTGGAGCAAAATTACCTTGCACGTTACAATTGAGGGCGCGTTAGAATCGTGGAAATAGGGTACTGCTCTGCGCCTATCTGGCAATATAAAAACTTGCTCAAAATATTTTAAAACAAAGGTTTTCCACTTGAGTCCCGCGATTTCGTGGAGGATGCGGAAGGTGACCTTTTGACCGGAGACACACCCCGGTGACACACCACTCGAGGAGCGTCGCGTGATTCGCCGGGCCCGCTGTCGGCGCTGCGCACAAGGCCCCGTTTTAAGTCGCTTTGTGACTTAGCGGCGGCGGCCGCTCAGCTAATCGGCAGGCGACCAGAGTCGCCGCCTTCTACGCATGCGCCGTTGGGTTGTCTCGGGATATGTGACTCATCTTGCGCCGCGTTCGCGGTGAAACAGGAACGCGGCGTTCGCCGAGAATGAAAGCGAAGCCAGGCTTCCTCCTGTGAGCGTTGCTCGGGAACGAACGACCTTGAGCCGTGGTCGGCAATGCAGCTGCATCAAAGGTTAACCAAGCGAAACCAAGACTCAACCAGACCAAGCCAAGCGTATCCAAGGTTAGCTGAGTTAAGCCGCAACCATTTTTTCTGTCTTTCCCGTATACCTCGCGCTGTTCGCGTACTCCAATTACGTGATTAGAGCGCAGTCCCGTCTACTAGCCGGTTTCCTTCAGTTGCAGCGATGAACGCATTTGGTGTATTGAACAA
The DNA here is from genome assembly GCF_048455015.1 of Haemaphysalis longicornis. Classification (NCBI taxonomy): domain Eukaryota; kingdom Metazoa; phylum Arthropoda; class Arachnida; order Ixodida; family Ixodidae; genus Haemaphysalis; species Haemaphysalis longicornis. The sequence continues at coordinate 227,213,628 of NW_027526203.1, read as the reverse complement.
AGAACGCATTTCGCAATGAACAAAAAAAAATCGCAACAAAAGAAAAGCAGAAACTGGAAGGCGTACCGCTGCGACGTGCAAGTCTCGCCGTGGCACTGTGCGCGGGCGATAATTACACCTTCGGCAGGACTACAGCTTCCGCAACATATATTTCTCGGCAGTCTTGCAAGGTCCCTTTAACACTGGAGAGTTTTAGCTGACCGTTTTGACGGTCCGCTCTGCTCCGATAGTCAACGGTGGCACCCTTGCGCATGCAGGACGCGCTTAGAATTCTTGTAAATGCTCCCCTAGGGGAGCTAATGCAGGAATACTATTCCTTTTTGTTCACCGGGCTCGCTGAGCGGACCGTTGCGGAAGCTTGCGTTCCCGCATTGAATTTCAAGATGGCTGCCCTCAGCAAGGTGAGCGCTACTGCGAACTCCGTTTCTTCAGCTGACATATCAGCGACGAAACCACGAATGCGCTTCCAAATAGGCCAGGATATTTCTTCTTTCCACCGCTCTTTTCCAGCTTTTTTTATTTAGTCTTCGTTTTGCAGGAGATGCATAAGAAGCATATTTTTTTTATTTCGTTAGTTCATTTTTGTAAAATTCAATATTTTCTACTTCGAGTATTTATGAGGTTTTCAAAATTCCGTTCGACCAGCTGCCTCCATTTGCGCTATTATAACCATTAAATGTGTTACTTCCGCCAATTCTCCATTTTTGCCCAAATGCACGGCGTTACACGCGTGTTCCAGCTGTGGGGGTACCTGATTGATTACGAGGTTTTACGCGCCGACGCAACGCAGGCGATGAGGCGCGCCGTAGTGGAAGGCTCCAAATTAATTTTGACCGCCTGGGGTTCTGTGACGTGCGCCGAAATCTCTAACACACGGGCGTTCTCGCTCTTCGCGGCTGTGGGGGTACTCGGCAAAGAATGCTGCGCATTGAAACGTCGCCAGAAGTGCTAGCCTACTTTTCTGCGGCCCGCAAGAAGCCAGCCTTGTCTTGGGTGTTTGAAAGTTGAACAGCTTATTTTGAAATGAAGTGCAAGGTAATGAGAAGGGTGGAGGAGGGTGTAACAAGCAAAATTATTTCTCTAACACAATTAAGTCCCAAAAGTTCTATTGGGGCTTGAATGCAGCAAAAAAACACAGCTACCGAGGTGATGTCCACTCAGAATGCGTTCGAGGTGCGCAAACCTTACACCCCGAAACAGCCCAATGCCGTCGTGCTGGCAAAACGCGTCAGGCACGCCCTGCTATACAAAAATGAGTGCCTAACAACATACGCGAACGGAGAGCAGCCAAAACGCCGCATAAACCGGACTGTGCACAGGCCCCGAAGCTGCAGCAGCTTGGCATCAACTCCACGCAATGTAATGGCTTTATCTCTGCATGAACGTGGGCTAGCGACCAAGACTCAAGTCAAACGCTGAACTCATCACACATGTGGGAGCTACAGTGTCCTGTAAAGCCTTCTCAGGTATTTCATTATTATTTGCGCCCATCAGCAGATTCGCTCCAGGAGGGAAACGTGGACTATGCCCGACACAGATCCAAGCTTCTCTCTGACCATGACAAAAATACATCCGTCTTCCACAATCGACCAATTTCTTCGGCAATGACGCCGAATTCTACCTAAGCCAAATATTCCTCTGCTAAAAGTAGTAGGCACACGCAACTGCACCCGAGGTGCCCATCGCGTCGACAGTCGTCCATGTTTTCTGCGATTAATTCTTAGCTCATTGTTTTCCTTGCACGCCAATTGATGCAAATCTACCCGTGGCAACCTTTTCACTTAACAGCGCAATGGTGGCAGGCATCGCACTCAGTCGTTCCCACCGGACGTTCATGATACTGTCGTATTTTCTCTCAGAAACCGAGGGTGCGGGCGACGAGCATGGGATAGAATGCGCTTTGACGCTTTGTAAATGGATGGTGCCGTTTAGCACATCTGCTAATTTAACGGGTACGGGTATAGAGGAACTTAAAACGCTTTCCTTCAATGTTTCATACATGTACAGCCATGAACAAAAGTTTACGAATCATCCAAATGGCAATTTTAGGTTATTTTTCTTACGGTGCTAGTAGCCCAAAATCTCTAGTATGCATGTTAGACGTCGTATAATTACTAAAGTATTGCAAAAATCCCGCACAGAATACCCCGGGCTACCGTACGGCGGAAAAATAACCCAGAATGGCTGTTTTTGTGGTCCGCAAACTTTTTCTCTAATGCTAGGCGTTCACGTTTCTGATAGAACTTGCGCACTCGGGAGTAGCGTTTTTTTTTTTTTTTTTCACGATTTTCTCCACCCCATTGTTGCCAACATGTTTTTTCACATACATGACAAAACGATACCACACAGTTTCCGCTGTTTCATAGTTTCCGAACACCGTATGGTGGCCAACTATAGAAAGGACATTCAGGGACAGAATGATATGCCAGGTGGGAAATGGGAGCTTTGCCTGCGCCTATAGAAAAAGGGGTATTTATGATTTGTCCGCGACGCCAGTGAGGTCACAGGCGGCTACGTAATCTAGAATTGCATTCGTGGCCGCCAGAGAGAAACCTAGATTTCCTTGTCCGATCTGCGGGTAACACGTATGGTGGTTTCACGTGCATAAAGAGACCGCTAGATGTCAGAGATCTCACCGGTGAGGGGTGGTAGCAGAGCGACTTGCCCCATTCACCACCTACGTCAGTAGTGCTCCCAAACTATGCACATGATCCGATCCATCGCATCACCAACCGCTGCATTTGCCCTCCGGAATATGGCGTCCTGGGAGTTTTCCAAGGTCTCATTATCAGCTGCCTCAGCTATACCTTTCACACCTCAACCCGAGCCTAACACAACGCATAGAGTTCGGCATCCTACTAAGGACGCCTGTGAATGTGGCCATGGCATTTAATTATGATGCATTCCCAACTTCGGTTTAGCGTTCACAAAACCCTCACGGAGCTGCTCGGCGTCCAGCGCATCGAAATGTGTACTACCACAGTGAAATTTGTACTTGCATTTTTAAAGCAAACGTTCTCTACTTTGGTACAGCGGTTTCGCGGAGGATGCGCAAGTTAACCTTCTGAACGGAGATACAACCCCCGGCGACGCACCCCTCGAAGCCCATCACGTGATTCGCCGGGCCCGCTTTCGGCGCTCCGCACAAGGCCTCGTTTTCAGTCGTTCTGCTCATATGAGCGGCTGCCGCTGCCGCGGTAGCGGTCGATCAGCTGATCGGCAGCCGACCAGCCTCGCAGCCTCCCATGCATGCGCCGCTCGGTCGTCTCGGGCTACGTGACTCGTCTAGCGCCCGGCAAAGAGGAACGACGCGTTCTCCGTGAATGAACGCCGCATTCGCCCCGGTGAACGCTGCGTTCTCCGGGCCTCCTTCTGTGAGCGTTGCACGGGACTGAATGGCTTTGAGCCGTGGTCGGGAATAGAGACCAAGACTCAGCCAGACTAAGCCAAGCTTTTGCTTTGCTTATCCAGCGTTAGCTGAGCTAAGCCGCAGCCATTTTTTAATTCGATAATTGCTCATACCCACGGATTGTCAAGCACCCCTCTTTTAAGACTGGAGTGCCCCGCTCAGGTTTGGTTCGTGCAATGCGTTATGCGCAGTTTTTAATGAATGAAGTTTCACAGGTGATATTCATATTTATGCACTGCAGAACTTCGGACACCGAACGTTTTCCGCCGTATCGATGACAAAAATATGTTATTGAATACACTTGAGCAGACTGTGGAGAGAATCCGCGAGATCACGCCCTCCCTCCTGCTCGCTTGTACTCACCGACTTGCAGTAGATAATTCCGGCTAAGAAGCGGAACAGCAGGTTGGCTCCGGGCTCGTAGTAGATGGTGTGGACCACGCGTATTCTGAATGGTCCCAGTGGTGTGACGGCGCACACTGTGAGCTGATTGCCGAATGCTGTTTCGGAACGCACTACGAGAAGCGCGGGTCCCTGCAGCCTAAGGTAGGTGACGTTGTAGAGGAACAAAGGGTAACGGCCGAGCACGCGGATCTTAGCGTTGATGTCCACGCAGCAGCGATGTTCATCCGTGGACCACTTGGCCGTCCACACGTGTGTGAAGAATGTGCCCCAGGCTGACGTGCCCGCGTTGTTCGCGAACTCCTCTGGGGAGATTAGCACGTTTGGTCCGTGGAAGTAGCTGAAGTGCGTCAGGTCAGACTCGTTCTCAGCCAGGTCGCGGATGTGGCAGCTGAGCGTTTCTTCATAGCGTTTCCACGGTTTTAGGCTACCACTCGTTACTTGGGGAACATCCTCAATCGTCCAGCTAGGCTCCTCGTTATCGGCGTGGTACCACAGAAACACGTTGCCCATCAGCTCCACGGACGTCCACTTTTTGGCTCGAACAAAATCCGGCACTGCAAGTAAGGGCGACAACTGCACTATTCGCCTCTGGACAAATTTTCCACAGAAAGAACAAATTACTGAAACTTATCGATTGGCTGAAAATTATCGGACACGAGAAGAAATCATGGCAGTTTAAACCACCCGCGCGTACATTTTCTTTTACCAGACTCCGCCATCGGCGATATCGCTTAGTACAACTGATAGATTTTGGTAGACCCGCGTCCGCAAATTCCTCAGGTTTTTGTCCACGTTCCTACATTTATCCCCTCCCGTTGTTTAGAATTGAGGCCCTTAACGGAGGACCAGTAAAATTCAGGTTTTTTTTGCCTATGCACCTTTCTTTGCTGTCAACGTAGCGCACTAGTGATGCTGCGTAATTACACCGTCAACGCTGATGATTGGATAAGTTGGTAATTCATAAACTTGGAATTTAGAGTGGGAAAGACAAATTATAGTAATAGGACGTGACACACAGGCGCTGCCTCTCAACTGAAGTTTATTGCAGTAACGTGTGGCATGTAAATACAGCAGATAGAAATGGAACGAAATAAGGAAAAGGAAACATAAAAAGCGATAACAAAAAAAAACGAATTGTGTAATGAAAACACTGCCATTCGATGGCTCCTGAACCGTCAAGACAGGTACGTTTGCGGAAAGCGCGACGAAAGGGAAACTTGCACGAATTAATTTTTATTTGTCATCTTAAGCGCTTCGATAATTTCGCTCTTGCGTTCCTGGTCGTTCTTATTTCATAATACGGTGAAATTAAAGACTCGTTCGCGACGACAACCTCTCCAATGTGTGCCAAAATGCTGTTGAAACATTTTTTACGATTTAGCTATGCTCTTTTGACCCGCCATTGATCCCTCTGTCTGTTTGTCCGATGAATTCGCGGCCACGTGATAAACGGATATTATACACAACGCTTACGACACGTGTAAAGAACCGTCATTGATATTTTTTGTGCAAGTTAACGAACACATTAATTGTCCGTAATCTTACAAGAATTGTAAACGCTGCGGTGCTTAGGTTGTTTTTTAGGCTTATGATCAGCTTCTCAGCTATTAAAGCTTTAAATACATGTTAATAATGAAACCTCCCAGCTCCTGTCTTTTACAAAGAAGCATAAACGATGGCTCCTTCACTACGCCGTAAATGTCATACCTGCATGATGTGGCCGAAAACAAGTCGAGCAAACGGCAGAGTCATAAAATTATAGGTTAAGGGAACATAGCTGACCTTTAAAGGGACCCTGCAACACTTTCTATCAGCGCTTTCCGTTTTTCCTTCGCGTCTGGAACCACTGCGAAAGCTACAGTTATCGCCAGCACGGAGCTGCACTGCGTGATTTGCTCGTCGCACCTGATACGCCTTCCATTTCTGCTTTGTTCTTGTGGCTTTTTTTAAGTTGCCATCGAAAACTGTTTGAGCGAGTTTGCAAGTTATCTGATGGGCATAGAGAAGTAATATTTGGCTTAGGCATACTTTACGACCCCCTAATCTAAGTACGGGGTGTGTTGGTTGACTACGTTCTGCAAGCATTTAAGATTTTAAAAAAGTTGAAGAAAGTGTTGCAGGGTCCCTTTAACGATATCTTGTGATTCAGCTGCACCGTGATACACGAGAGTGGCCAATCCAGCCGCAAACAAAGCAAATTCGGCGAATGACAACAACGTACCTACCACTTGACTCAAAAATGGGGTTTGCGCTGGTGTGTTGCGCAATGCGGAACGTATTGAGTCATTCCACTGCACAGACCGACCTCGACGTGAAATCGCATGCTCGACGTCGTCATTCGCCGGAATTTTATTGTTGCCCGCATGAATTGGTAAGCTGAGTGCGTTGTGGTGAAGCCAAAACACGGGATTACTTTCCAGTGTACAACGTAAAAAAAGTGCCTAAGCAGCCATCTCGGCATACTGCAGAGACTGTATGAGAAAACTAGCTTCGATTGCCCCTCAATACTAGATTAAAATTAGGCAAAACACACGATTATCAAAGCTATGTATAAAAGAGCGAACAAAAAAGAAAAAAATACCTAAGCTTCTCTCCTGTCGCGCTTTGATCAACAAAAATTTGTATCTTGAAGGTTTGGAAGCAATGATCACCGATCCCGAAAAGATTGGTTATTTTGCCATACTTCGTTCTGTTTCCTTTCCTAGCTTGATTGCATTAATACCTGCTGCACATATGCGCCAGACGTCAAATGAGAGCGAGCGCCTATGTGCCTCGTCTTTCAATTGATTGATTAATTGTAAGGTTTAACGCGCCGACGCAACGCAGGCGATGAGGCGCGCCGTAGTGGAGGGCTACGGATTAATTTTGACCGCCTGGGGATTTTTAACGTGCGCAGTAATCTCGTGCACACGGCCGTTTTTGCTTTTCGCCTCCATCAGAAAAGCGGCCGCCGCGGCCGGGAATCGAACCCGCGACCTCGTGCTCAGCAGCGCTACGGCCTCGTCCTTCAAGTCGTCTTCGTTGTCCGCGCTGTGAATGTTAGGAATGTAAATGTCTCCAATACATCGGTGTGCTGCGATGACGTTCTCAAATTCATCCCCAGGGTTGAGGGACACCCGAAGCCGAAACCTGATTGCGCCCTCTCCCGGCGCTTCCCTGGTCCGGGCGTTACTGAATGCCGCAGAAAACAACCCCCGACGTTTGATAACGAAAACAGCTAGGATAATCGCCTCCAGGATATCCGCAACATTGCTCCAGCGGCACGCTGTGGCAAAATGTCAGGCTTGTACAATTAACGTACGAACTACAGAGGGCGTCTAAACTTTCTGCTATTGCCTATGAGAAAAAGCTGGATTTTAGGCTCTGCCGCATTGGTTAACACGAAATTGTGGCGCTAAGAAATCAGATAGGAAAAACGCCTCCCGGGTTTGGGTACTTCAGGTTATGGGATACAGAACTCTCATCGTAGATTTCTTGCAACATTGTTTGTGTAGCTGCCCTGCAACACTTTTTATGGCTGAGGTGAGGCGTATTACCACAAGCTTAGAAAACCTGACGCTACGTGGCGCACCTTGCCCTCTCTCTCCACTGCTGTTACTGATCTACATGGCGAGGTTAGAAAGGAAGCTAGAGGTCAGTACGCTGGTTGTTGTCTTATCATACATGAAAAACGGGCAGGGGTGGAACAACGGGTTCCAGGACTAATGTATGCAGACGACCTGATGTTGATGGCGGACAACCGGATAAGTATGCAGGGCTTGATGGATATATGTTGGGAAGAAGCGACGCACCTAAGGCTATCCTTTAGCAGAGAATAATCATGGATCATGGTCTTTAACGACCGCGTGGAGCACAAAACAGTATCAGTGCAACAAGAAGAAATACCGCGAGTGAAAGAGTATAAATATTTAAAAGTATGGCTGAATGACAGCGAAGATTACACGCAGGCGCATGAGGCTCACGTTAAGATGAAAGCAAGACGGAACGCGGCTATAATGAAGCATAGAGCCCTCTGTGGATACAACAAATACCAGGTGGTAAGGGGAGTCTGGAAAGGGGTCATGGTACCAGGATTAACTTCCGGAAATTCGGTTCTGTGCATGAAACCAGAGACCCAAGCGGGCCTGGAGGTAAATCAGAGGGTGGTAGGCAGATTGGCCCTAGGGGCCCACAGAAGAACTACAAACGAAGCGGTACAGAAGGATATGGGCTAGTCGTCTTTCGAGTCGAAGGAGGCGCAGAGCAAGATAAAGTTTGAGGAGCGACTTCGTGATATGGAGGACGAAAACTGGGCCGCGAGTGTGTTTAAGTGCCTGTATATGAGGAGCATGGATACGCGGTGGAGGCGGAGGACAAAACAGCTGACCAGGCGGTACGGCAAGTCGGTAGGGGAAAGTGGGGTTTACAGAACAGGTAAAAAGCAGGTAAAGGCAGCAGAGACGACAAAGTGGGCACAAAGAATGGAAGCGAAAAAAACCCTGGAGACTTATAGGACAGAGAAACTAGAAATTAGGAAGGAAGGTTTCTAGGGAAATACAAAAGGCAGTGCATTGCTCTTCTAAGCACGGGAGGGGTGGCCGATAACCCGGGCTTACACGGGTATCTACAGGCAGCAGGATGAAACATGTGCATGCTGCGGCAGTGATCGGGAAACTGTATACCATATTGTTAGGGGCTGCACCGAGATACGACCACCGCGGGGGAGGGAGAAACGACGTTTCAGTTTCAGTTTCAGTTTATTATTCATTCCAAAAAAGTAGTACAGTAATATTATTATACAGACGAGGGTCCCAAAGTTACAAACTGTAACGGGACCCTCGATGCATTACAACAATCAATAAATTAGATAAAGTAAACAAGCAACGAGTGAATTACACAATATAATGGGGTGAGTAATCATTATAAGCTAAGTGATACATCAGGCCACGAAAAGCAACGCACATAAGGAAAGAAAAAAAGAAGAAGAAGAAGAAAAAACAAAAAAAATTGGCGGAGGCTTTGGGATTAAGGGCGAGGGGGAACCTCAACTTCAAGGCCATTGAGGTGACGAAGAGGTGACTGGAACGGTGGTGGAGGAAAAGTAGGGAAGAGAAGGGTACGCAGGTGGAGTAATCATACGGATGAGAATTTAGAACAGCGGGGGGTGAATAAAGGGGGTGGGAGCGATGAGAGTTTAAAACAGGGGTGAGGGGGAGATGGGGGAAGGAAGCAAATCTATTAGGTTTGCTAGGAGTAGGGCAAGTAAGTGGAATAAAACAGGCAAGTCGGTTGCTGAGAACCGACGCCTTGATCCAAAGGGAAAGTCACTAATCATCATCATCATCATCATCGGAAGGAGTGGAGAGGAGAACCCGCCGCCCCCTTTTCGCTTCGCTGAAGTTCGTCTAATTATAACGCAAAAAAAGGAGGGTGAGGATTGATGAGGAAAAGTTCTTTTTATAGTATCGAAAGAACTTTTCCCTGAAACTGTAACTTGACGACTTCCTGTTTTTTAACACTTTTGTTCTGCTCTTTACTCTTCTCTTTCGGAATGGTTACCAAAGAGGCTTTCTCTCCCCCCCCCCCCCCAGTAGCGTGGTGACGTGAACACGCGGGCCAACATCTCGGTTTCCTTTTCTAATATAGAGCTCTTTTTCTTCTTTCTCTTCAGAATTTTCATTCATTCATTTGCAACATGCCCTGCCTAATAAACGTTTGCTTGCTTATTGCTGCCACTTGGTTACTTTTGCCGCCAAACCAAATGTAATGAATTTAAAGCATAAAACGTAGAGCACTGAAGTTTACAAGACAAGCACAAAATAAAGAGACAAATGGAACGGTTGATGCGCGGACCTAACTTTGGCGTCAAATAGTATGCTCGGCGTCGTCATTAGCCGCAATTTTATTGTTGGTCACATGGATTGGTAAATTGAGCCAAAACAGCACATAAACCGTTCCGTTTGTCCCTTTATTCTGTGTTTGTCTTGTAAACTTCAACGCTGTACGTTTTACGACGTTGCGATACCAACTAGACCACCACCAGGATTTACTGACATTAGAATAGGAGTTGCCGATGACTTCAGCAAGCAAACGCTGCCTACCAAAAATCACGTATGTGCACGCTAAGCTCGTCACTTCAGAAGTGCAAATATATAACCGGCGCCAAAAAAAAAAGAAAGAAGAACACCAAACCACTTGCAGCCCAGAGTAACGTTTTACTTATCTTACGATGCTTGTGACAGGATTAGGCTGCAGTGAGCACGATAAAAGGCAACGAACTGTTTCAAGAGATTACGTGCAACGAAGCTCACTGCTCCGATTGTCTAGCCTTCAAAGTACCTCCACCCTCTGTTGCAGCCTACCTTTTGCAGCATAAGGGACGTGAGTACAGACACCGTCCTTGGCGTCAAACCTCCATCCGTGAAACGGGCACTCGATACAGCCATCTACCACACGGCCCATAGCGCCCAGGTGGGCGCCCAGGTGCGGGCAGTAAGCGTCGAACAGGTGGGCGACGCCGTCTTCGGTTCGAAAGGCGACGAGTTCTAACCCTGCAAGCCAAAAAAGAAACAACCCAAAAGCAACGTCAAATATATTATACTGGTAAACATAGAATGATGCCTGCAAACCCTTTGTTATTTTTTTTCATATTCATTCCGCAAGCGAGATGCACCGATCACTTGTGGCTTAAGAACACAGGAATAAACTCCTTGCCTGCGATTTCGTACTTGGTTTCGGGAAACACAGTCGCATGACTCAGGAAATCAGGACGCAAAGTGAACGCAGTAACGCTGTGCAGCTTGGAGGTTGTCTATGCAGTCAAGCTGTAAAGTGTTAAGCAAGGTGAGAAAGCTGGGTAACCCCCCACCGCCCCTCACGTGAAATAAAATATGGAGACAATATTTCTAGAGTTTCTTCAGGGATGCGAATCCTATACTTAGTCGATTGCGTAAAGAATTTACGGGGCGGCTGATCATTATTTGTGTCGTTTCCAATAAGGTGAATGTCCTGGTCGGCTTAGCAGTAGGTTGTGTCCACGACCCGTCTGTGATCCAGTGCTCTTTATGGAAATGCCCGAAGAATGTCGCATTCATTAAGCGACAAAATCGTGTCTTGAAATTGCGCCTAACTGTATTTGTAACGTGGCAGCCTTGGTGAAATTTATCATCGTTACAGAATATATGGGACGGAAAGCACGGTGTGGTCTGTTTTGAAGTGGCGACATCAAAGCCTACACGCTAAGCAATGTCCACCAGTTCGCTTTTCCGCAATACACAGAGAATGCGCTCGAAGCGGTAAAATGGGCCAATGACCACACTGAGGATAAGATTTGACTCGATAAATGTGGTCTGCGCTGTGGCATCGTGCAATGCAAATATGACGATTTCCATTGCGCGATGCCACAGCGCAGACCACATTCTCTAGTCAAATCATACCTCTGACCATTTTATTCGCCAAATTTGTTTCCGCGGACACCACGACTGGTCATTTGGGCTCTTCGTAGGGAAGCGGATCCGGATAGATTTTTTAGGGCTCACAGCCCTTTAACCGAAGAACACCCACCACTAGTTCCATTTTTACACGTGGAAGGTCGTAAGCGAACACAGCACCAATCCTATGTATGCAGCAATACGATGCTACACGAATCCTTGTGCGTACAATTTCTTAGGCGTACGTGTCTAGCGCCTTTCTACAAGCACCTTTTAGCCTCTTTCTTGCTGCGTCTTTGTTCTATGCTTCTCTCGTTACAAATTAATCAACGTAAGTGCATGGCCGTTTTTTTTCCTTCAGAAATAAATCCGACAAACGGGTATTTCTATTTACAAATGCTTGCTCACCAGTCTTTTCCCGTTATATATCTAGCCATTTTGACATACTGCATTCGCGAAAGTTTTCTTTAAGGTATCTCTGTGTCATATGGGAAAAACGAAAATTCCTGCATGTCGAGATTTTGGTCTAGTTAAAAATTCTCAGGTGGCCAAAATATTCCGGAGCCATCACTACACCGCGCCTCATAGCCCAGTTTGTTTCTGAGTGTCTCCATTTTTTTTTTTTGAGCAACCGGCAGTGAAGATGGTACCTTGCTTTGGATTCAGTCTCATTGTTTGGAGATTCCTGTACTGGTTTAAAACAAATGAGAACCTGCCGACACTAAATATTTGATCTGTAGCCTTTGACGATTAATCACATGTAAGTAGTGAATATTTCTGTAGAACGTTACCTCATTAGTTTGTAATTAAGAGAAAAAATTACTGGTTACAACTACCGTCTTTGTTTAATCCTTCCATAGAAAAACAAAAAGAACTTGTAATGTCCGAAATGGTGAGTGTGGAAAAGCCCCTACGCTTATTTTGAAATTAAAGGAGTACCTGTATGACCTACCTCATCAACGCTTAAGCGTAGGATAGTTGGTTAGGGTAATTAGAGAACTGGAACTTGTAGTAGACGCTGCGAGCATTGCGTGGCTTTATTGCTGTAACGTTAATTTGGCTGTAAAGGCGGTGCCAAGAACATGCAGGGGTCCTTCAAGGTTTGTCACAGATATAATATGAGATGTCTACTGAGCCAGACTTTATTCGCCTTCAAGTGCACTAATTGTTGGGTAGAGGGGGTGCCTTCAGGCCTTTTGCGGCTGTGGTTCTCTTATTACAGATGCCAGTTAATTACAGTCATCAGCTTAGAATTGTCTGAAAACAAAAGAACGGTTGTTCTCAGCAGGACTGTACATTGATTCCTCGTTCCTGTTTGCAGACACAGGGCATACAGAGGAGAACCAGAGGGGAACTGTTTGCAACGCGCTGTCCACTGGGAGAATGTTCTCTTTCCCTTTGTGGGTCGCCAACTACGTGACAAACACGTGAACAGAGGCAATGGTGCGTTTCGCCATGAGAATCCCCGACGTTCTTTTTCCCTTCGTGGCCTGGCGCCCTCGCACTCGATTTTTTTTATTAAATGCGCACTGCATGCTTCCGAGGGTTTCCTGCTCGATTACACGCAAACTGTCTGCCCAAGCCATAGACAGCTTTGCTACTACAGGCGTAATGACAACAGCTCCAACAAAACCGAGAACTCACGGAGAAGCAGTGTAGTGAAACCTACAAGTCTGGCCGGCTCTTACTGTTTCCAGATAATCAGAGCTCGGACTGTTGACTCGCCAAGCAGACCGTCTGACACAGCCTGCTGAGCGTAGGAAAGGTTCTGCTGTGGCGCCTAACTTTATCACAGTTTGCTGTGATCCGGTCTCTGCCTGACACTCCGGCCACTACATGGACTCACCCGGCATTGCTTTCATGAAGCTTTCACCATTCCGATAGGGTTACTGAAACCTTAGTAGAAGCCATGTGCAATGGTGGGTTGGTATGATCCATCTAGAGCCACGTATGACAAAGCCCTATTCATCAGAGCATATTTGCAGCGTGTGCAACAAATACACTGATTCTGTACTACGGAGATGGCGAAGCTTGATTTGTATTACGCACTAAATTAAAGTGTCATCCGCTCCGATATTTCGCGTTCAAGTTCGGTTCAGATTTTAAAGCAAGGCTTGCTATGCCTCAGTGATGGCGCACGTTGAAGATCCCCAGGTGGTCAAAATTAATCCAGAGTCCTCCACTACAGTGCGCCTCATCACCTGCGTTGCGTTGGCGCGTTAAACCCTACAAGCAATCGGTGGCGTTGGATGCCTTTACATAACACACTGCACGAAAGCCAACTTTACAGAATGGGTTTCTCACAACCGTGATAATGATAATTGAAGGTACATCAAACGCCTCGAGAAAAAAAAACGCTTCCCGCCATTGGAATATAGAAGCTGAGTATCTCGCGTTATGAAGCCGACGTCTATCCGATTGCGCCATTCCCACACGGCCGAAGCCGCTTGGATTTTGGACTTTGACTCAGGTTGCATGGGAGAAAGCTTCGCGTTTTAACCATCTTTCTCTTGAGCAAGTCGTTATGATTTCTTATGTTGCAATTCGTGATGACATCCCGAGTGAAACGCTACGAATTCAAACTTACCTAGTACATCCACTCGCTTCACTTGCTTAACTTTGAGTTCCCGAGACTCCAACACCGGATACCAGCCGTTTGGGAACACGGGTGGAAGATCTGCTTGAGGATACCGCTTTGGTGCTTGAAGTATCTGCATTTCGGTACACACAGATGTTAAACGCAGCTCTCATCTCCCTAGGCAATGCAAATTGGCGAACAAGCTGAGATCATGGTTGTTCCGGCATAACGCGCCCCAAGCCACTTGATGTCTCGGCCACAACGTGAAATTGAGGCCCCTTAAGGGGTAGGCTTTTTTTAGGATGCACTTTCGACATTTTGTTTGCGTACAGTCGGGATCAATTTGAAGGTTATCGCGGGAGCGCCGACCGACCGCGACGACAGCGCCTTTGCGTGACACTTTTTAGCATTTGCCACAACGAGATTATGCTATGTTTGCTTCGCCCTAGGCTGTTCCATCGAGTGCGTGCACTGCCCTCATAACCGATAACTGCCACGGTCGTCTTGTTTTCTTTTTATTCTTTTCTTCCGTCATCGATATACTTAACATTGATAGGCAGCGTTCTCAGAGCACCGATGGCGGTATGCCGGGCATTGTAGTACTAAAAAAATGGAATGAAAAAAAAAAAAGCACTGTTCGTTATCACTTCTCGCGGATGCGCTCGGTATTGGCAAGCTACAATATATGCGTGAAAATAAAAACGCGGACGCCCCGCACAGCTTGTTTCATTTGGAAACACGATGCCACGACGGTTAACGCTCGACGAGCGACGTGAAATAATTGCTCTAGGAAAAGCGTCGTTTTCTCAGAGGGAAATAGCTAAACGAGTGGGTCGCCCTCAAAAAACGGTGAATCGAATCTTGAAGGCTTATTTCAGGGAAAACCGTGTAGAGGATACCCGTCATCAGCGTAGGCCTCGAAAAACAACAAAAGACGAAGATGAGTTAATCTTAGCTGCTGCTGCTGACAACCCCTTCGTCACAGCAAAAGCAATAGCTGATGAGCTTGGGCTTAACGTTAGCCTCCACACAGTTTGAGGGCTAAAGAGCTTTGTAGCCGCCAGAAAGCCGCTTTTGACGACAGTGCACCGTGAGAGACGACTGGAGTTCGCTGACCGTCACATAAACTGGACATCAGACCAATGGCGCCATGTCATCTTTAGTGATGAGTCGACTTTTTCCACGTGCTGGAATCAGCGACTTCGCGTCTGGCGAGTCAATGGATCTCGGTAAGGTGAATTTATGCGCGAATATCACGCTTTAAATATTAACCTTTTCTGTTTTTTGCAGCTACGACGAGAGTAACGTCCGGAATTTCAGCGCCAGCGGACGTGTCTCCATTAACGTGTGGGGTGCCATCAGCTATGCGGGTCTCGGTCCGTTGTACCGTATCCCTGGGAGGCTAACAGCGGAAGGATACAAAGAAATCTGCGACAACGTTCTTCTGCCTTATGCTGTCAACGGGCCTTTTCCCGACGGCTGCTTCTACTTCCAACACGACGGGTGCCCCGTACACACCGCAGCTTCTGTGCAAGAAAATCTTACCAACAGCGGCATAGCACAACTGGAGTGGCCATTGCGGAGCCCGGACCTCAATATAGTTGAGAATGTATGGGGTATAATGACGGCGAAACTGGCTCGCCTTCAGCTAGATAGATGCGACCAAGAAGCCTTGTGGGAAGCAGTTAACGCCGAATGGAACATGATTCGGGAAGACACCACCCTTGTGGAATCTCTGTACGAATCGTTGCCCAGAAGGATTGCTGAAGCGAAGAAGCGAGCTGGTGGCGCCATCAAATACTAACTGCATGCTATGGCATCCTGCACGTTAAACCCCAAACATCAGCTAGTTTTCGCGCAACGGGAAAAAACCCCATGTTCTGTATGAACTTTATTTGTATGAGTAAATACCTCATTGAAAACTAGGTATTTCACTTTTTTCACTAGTATTTTTTTCAGTATTTCACTAGGTATCTCATTTTCACTTGACTCCGGCGAAAGTGATTTTTAAGGGGAACTCCTATTACGAACCCTTTTGCGACGATAAAAGATTAGCGGTCATAAACAATTATTCCCGATCTCTCACATTAAAACCCGCCGCATAGCTTTATCGTAGCTACGGCGTTAGGAACTCGGTGAGGAAAAACTGTTGTGAAAATTCAGCTTTCACAACTGCCGCCAAGATAGGCAGCTTCGTTTCCCGGCCGTGGCGGCCGCTTTTCTGATGGAGGCGCACGTTAAAGATCCGCAGGTGGTCAAAATTAATCCTTAGCCATCCACTGCGGCGTGCCTCATCGCCTACGTTGCGTCGCCGCGTTAAATTCCACAATAAAAAGAAAATAGGCAGCGCTCGCAAGTTCGTGCTAGAGGGTCAAGATAATTTGCTTCCGATATATGCCACAATGCCGAGCCATCCGCGGTGTTATCAAAATCAACAACAGCCGAGGACCGAAACACGGATACGTCATCCAGAAAAGAATGAACAAAAAAAAGTGTGGCAGCTAACCTTTGCAGAAGGGAGTGAGAGAATTCTATGGAACAGCCAAGGGGTGAGGGAGGATAGCGTAATCTCATCCTCGCGAATGAAAAAAAGTGCCACGGAACGGCGCTGTCGTCTTGCTTGGTGGGTGCTCCCATGATAACCTTCAAATTGATCCCGACTGTACGGCAGGAATTCATGTTCCTGAAAAGGGATTGTTTGCATTTCAAGCACTTCTTGGTATTCTCACTTGTCCTTATTCTTGCATAATGAATTATTGTACACAACAGGTTCTGTTAGGTTGTATTTTCTATACTGTCACAGTAGAAGGAAGCCCTTCCTAAGAACAAAGCCCGGTTAATTGGCCAGCTGCGCACAGAACACCGAAAACCAGCCCTGGGGGGACACCACTTCTTCTAACCCCGGTCACGCCGCTCGGACAAACTAGCGAGCTTTTTGGCGCGTACCCCTGCGGGTAATTGGTGTTTGTAGTCTGGCATTATCCCCCTCTTGAAAATGCATCGTTCCGATGCAAGGGAAGAGTAAATCCAAAGAAAAATAAATCAAGAAACAATCAAACATCGGAAGACAGCAGAGTTCCAATACAGTTCCAAAACATAACGGAAACCACTTGTCACCGCTAACTGGTCCCGTAAATTCTCTTGCCCCCGACTGCACTGTACTCACCGCGAATAGTACGGCTTCATTCTAGCCACATGGACGACTTTCCGAAGAGCCGTTCGGCGAGATTGGACAGTTTCATCGGAGATAACTTAGTAGGTGACATTACCGAGTTTACGCACAACTGTGTACGGACCCAAGTAACGCCGTAAATGTTTTTCGGATCGCCCGCGAAGACGCACAGGGCTCCAAACCCACACTTGGTCGCGGGACTGGTACACCACCTCTCTGTGACGTAGGTTATATCGACGCGCGCCGACTGACTGACGGACTAGACACGACGTGCCTTTTGTTTGGGAAAGGAGCAGGCTTTTGGGGAGCTCAGGAAGCACCTGCAGGCTACCACTATACTCGGGCGCATCGACGAGGATGCTGAGACCGAACTGCACACCGACGCCAGCAACTTTGGTCTCGGCGCTGCCTTAGTACAGTGGCAGGATGGAGTCGAGCGAGTGACTGCGTACGGAAGCTATACTCTTTCACGAGCGGAGAGTAACTACTCAACGGCATAGAAAGAATGCTTGGCTGTAATATGGGCGGTCACTAAGTTCAGGCCCTACTTATACGGCCGGCCATTCCGCGTCGTAAGCGACCATCACTGCTTCTGCTGGCCGGCAAGTCTCCGGGACCCTTCGGGCTGCCTTGTGCGTTGGAGCCTCAATCTTCAAGAGTTTGATGTGACCATCGTCTATAAATCAGGAAAGCGGCACAATTACGCCGATGGTTTGTCCCGAGTTCCCCTTGAACAGAATCCTTTTGAGTCGGATGATGATACAGCGTTCCTCGGAGCTTTCGAGGTGACAGATCTTGCCCAAAGTCAACGAGACGACCCCGAGCTCAAACCTGCCTTCGAGCACGTAGAAGGGCGTACCTTGTACACCCCGAACCTCTACCAAAATGTCGCAGTAGAAGGAAGCCCTTCCTAATAACAAAGCCCGGTTTATTGGCGAGCTGCGTACAAAACACCGACAACCAGACCTGGGGGAACACCTCTTCTTCTTCTAACCACAGGCACGCCGCTGGGTTACACTAGCGGGATTTTTGGCGCATACCCCGGAAGGTAATTGGTGCTTGTAGTGTGGCATTATTTTGGCCCTATGTTTCTCGCTTCTAGGCTCACTGTATTTGAGTGAAATACTAACGTTCAAAAGTAGTTTGTTTCGTTTCATGATTTATTCCTTGCCTTTCTCCTGGTCCTTTCATCTTGGTTACTTCCGCAGTCCAATCGAGGCTATTGTTAGGTTTAATTGGCACAGGAGCCTCGAGGTCTTGACGAAGCCTTCCACTATGACGCTTTCTTCAAAATACCAATGCACGCAATACATGTCTGGGTCAATAAATACATTCTGATCCTTGACATGCATTTCGGTGACAACGCGCCACATATCAACCATACAACCGTAAAATTTTCTTCCCTCGTTGGCGCGGACGTACAACTCCTTAGCGTGCCAGCAAAATTTCCGTTTGGTGAGTCTTTGTCCTTGCTGTACATTTTTTTCTGGGTGTCTATGCTGCGATTACATACTTATTCAGCAATTCGTGCTACAGAAAGAGGGCGGATGTCTTTTATTCACTGTGCTTCATGGGAAATAGATGAGCTCAAAATAATGTTATAACAACAATATCACGGTTTTCACCGCCTCACGCACGATACAGGCGTCTTCGCCATCCAAGCCGACGAAGAGAGGAACATTTCCCGGCGTTCACTCGCGCTTTCTCGAAGCTCGGCCCATAACCTCGTGCAGATTTTCCTCTGGCATATTTCCGTGTGAAGCGCTGTGGCAATTAAGGACATTTCGTGGCGGCTTTGCAATACGCGGTAAACGGTCCACGAAAACAAGTTTAAACCTGGTAAATGACGGAGTTCTACACTCGCTCCGCTAAGGGAAGAAATTTTTACGAATCTACAGTTGACGGCCTTAGACGTTATCACGGAATTGCCTCCGATTCATGCATGGTTACTACAATCTTCGAAACGGTAGGGCACAAAACGGCCGGCATATTTATTGTCGCGGATGATACCAATGTTTACAAATGTTTGTGGGCAAAAGCTACAACACACACAGGCACGCGCACACACACACACACAGATATATATATATATATATATAAAAGCTTTAGTTAATTAACCGTAGTGAAAAAGAAAAGAGCCTAACCACACCCCTATGCCTCCTTTGGCATTGTAGACTGCCGACCTATCTTTCGGTATATATATATATATATATATATATATATATATATATATATATATATATATATAACTTCTCTTTCTGTCTTTCGAAATTCTTTATCTGTTTGAATGACCTACCACATCCTCCTCTTTAGTTTCCGAGGTTTTATCGACTGCCAACCCTTCTTTCTGTCTTAATTCAACCAGCCCCCTCATTTCCCTTTCTTATTCGCTACATGCCTAGTGAGGGCCTCAGTTCTGGCAGTATTGGTGCACATCATAGCTAATGTCCCACCAATTCATCTAACGATCGAAAAAGAAATTTAAACATTTAACGTACTGTTCGCCGGAAAAATGTTCACCTGGAAAAACCGGCTTTTACGGGAGACCAAATAAGTAATAAAGTAGATATATGGCAGCTGCATCCAGCAGATAAGATATCTTTTACCTATCTTACTCAACCAATTTCGCTGAATGGTTTGGCAGTATTTACAGACGTCTTGCAAGATAAAACTGATATAGGAGCAGCTTTTAAAATTCTCAATAAATCCGGCAAAATAGTAGAAACCAAACAATACGAACTTCCGGAGTACAGCAATTACTTTGAGGCAGAAGGAATCGCGATTTTAAAAGCAATTGAATAGCTCCAAACTAGCTTCAAAGTAGGTAACGTTCAGTTGTATACTGATAGCCTATCAACCCTAAAAGCAATTAGCAATCCAAATAATCGGAACCCAGATATGTTTAGAAATAAAGAAATGCTAAACAAAATAGAAAACCAGGTCAAAATAACGTTAACTTACATAAAAGATCACAGTGGCAATGTCGGTAACGAAATAGCAGATGGAATGGCTAAAAAAGCAGCAAAATATGGCGAAAGAATGGACTGGCCTATTTCACTACAATTTATCAAAAACATCTCAATATTAACTGAAGAAAACAGTGGAATATTGAGTGGCAACAAGAAGGACATGGAAGCTACACATTTTAATAGATCAAAAATATTCACAAAATTCCGGTCCACATTCCCAGCAACTATTACACGTCCGAGTTCATCACTGGATACTGTATATTTCCGTTTTATTTTCACAGGTTTGCCATTACAAATAATAACATATGTAAATATCACCTACCAGCAGACAGTTTCGACCACTAGTTACAGGACTGCCCAATAACAAATCAACACAGAAAACAACTTCTTAATATCCATATAAATTATCTCGCAAGAAGGAAACCAGAGCTAATGAAACATACAGAAACATTAAACATTTTAGAAGAAAGGACAATTCTGATTAACGCTGATATTCAATATTACTAACCCCTCAATTATTTTGTCAAAATTTCTCACTCACCCAGGAACAAAGTAAGCGGCAAATAACACGATAATAACTTTCAGATCTTTTGTGTTTATCTGTGTTCTGTAGTGAGTCATTTTCTGCGTAATTATCTTGTGTAATTACCTTTTTACATTTTTTTTCCATTTTAACTCCAAACATCCAATTTCAATATATTTAATTTACCCGTTATACCTCTGTGGAACGGGAAGGGTTTCAGTGCTAGAGCCCGTTTATAAAGAAGCCTTCGTGCCACAGGGAGCTTAAGAGGGTTCAACGCTGGTTGACCACTCTCGACAGGTCGTAGACACTCGAGTCTCAGCCCGGGGGTTAAAAAGAAGGTCCCCTTCACCCCCAGTAGTACGAGTGGCGCTGGCTACCACCCCCAAGCACAGTAAACAAAAATACCTTAACATAAATACCCCAGAAAGTGGAGGGGAAGATTTTCCCGCCGGTAGCGTAGTGGTCATCGCACCAAACGCGTATTCTGGAGGTCGTGGTTTGGAATCCCACCCGGCGCGCATTTTTTCTGCACTTTCTTTCTGTCTTTCCGAATTCTTTATCTGTTTCAATGACCTAGTACATCCTCCCTTTTGTTTTCCGAGGTTTTCTTGACTGCCAACCCTTATTTCTGACCTAATCCAACGAGCCCCTCATTTCCTATTCTGATTCGCTACATGCATAGCGAGGGCCTGAGTTTTCGAATTATTGGTGCCATAGGGAGCCTAAGAGGATTCAACGATGGTTGACCACTCTCAACATGTCGTAGACACTCGAGTCACGGCCGGGGGGTTAAAAAGAAGGTCCCCTTCACCCCGAGTAGTCCGAGTGGTACTGGCTACCACTCCCAAGCCCAGGAAACAAAAGTACCTTAACATAAATACCACAGAAAGTGGAGGGGGAAATAGCCCCGCCGATAGCGTAGTGGTCGTCGCACCAGACGCGAAACCTGGAGGTCGGGAGTTCGAATCCCACCGGGCGGACATTTTTTCTCCACTTTCTTTTATTCTTTCCAAAGTCTGTATGTATCTGTTTCAATGACATACCACATGCTCCCCTTTGCTTTCCGAGGTTTTCTTGGTGGCCACCTCCTATTTTTATTTATTTATATATATATATATATATATATATATATATATATATATATATATATATATATATATATATATATATATATATATATATATATATATATATATATATATATATATTTAGTCACATCAGGGTCATTCATTTATTCATTTAATGATTCGAAGGCAGCCATTCTTGAATCCAGTTTCCACAGCAACCATGAGCGCCACGTCTGCGAATCATACCTCTCATTTTAGATTAAAACTACGCCCTCTAGGCTGGGTTTTGTTGCAGCCGTAAGATTTATTTTTATTTTTTAAACAGTGGGCACTTGCACTACGTATAGCAACCAACACTCCTCGGTGCTTGCCTTGTGCGGCTTCTTTTCTGTCTATGTAGGCTTTGGGGAATGCGATGTTGGTATCGGTACCGGTGGACGCGACACACGAATCCTGTTGACACCATGCGGCGCGCGGATGGTGAGGGGAGGGCGCAATCCATTCTTCGGGACTCAATGTCCCGCATTACTCAGGTGCGGTTAAAATGGGTGCCTCACCTTGTCTCGCTTCTGTGTGGGTGGTGATACGTTTGTTTAGTTTTGTATAAGTGTCTCCCCAAAAAGAGGTATGCCGTGTAAATAAAGAGCCTATATTGTGATCGATTCGAAAGAAAATTGAATATTCGAACTACTAGCAACAATTTTTTAACGTTATTGAGTTTAAGCAAATGTTTGAAATATATAAAACTGTCTCGAAAGCTTTCGACCTGTCAATAAAAATAGTATCTACCTGATAAATTGCATCAATTGATTGAATTACGTGACTGAATTTTGTGAGTTCCGCAGTTGTACTAAATCCGCGTCAGTGCCCGTCTTTAAATTGTTTAAAATATTATTAGCTGCGAAACATCCAACACAGTCTGCTTACGTATTACGTGATTTACGTGGTTTGAGTTACATAAAGCTTGAAGGTTCGCACTGAGCCCAATGTATACAAATATTTCCCGCTCAAATATATTTTCAAACTATTTTTTTGCTACCAGGACTTCTTGCTTTGATTTTATTGCAGCGCATTACATCTAAAATCAACTAATGAGGAAAACTGGGCATGCTACCACATCGACCAAAAAGCAACGTATAAAAAGACCTTCTCAAACCGAGTTCCTATTGACATCCCCTCGTGTCCCTTTTTCCAACATCGGAAGCGCTTGTTTTCTTCACCAGCAGTACTCGTACTACCAATGCCCTGGCCTCTACCTCCTTTTCGAGTTGTCGCTATTGGCCTCTATACGGCCGCTTACCATGGAATCCGCTGATTACCGCGTAATGGTGACCGCGACCAATCATCTAACACAATATGCAGAACTTCTGCCGTTAATTCTCACTGGGCCGAAGAAGTCGCTGAATCGTGCTTGTGTAACGCTATTTTGCGCCATGGAGCACCACGTGACCCAGTGAGTGAACGTAGGAAGCACTTCTTTCGAACATTATTGCACACATTCTTCCTGTTTAAAATGTTTCTCAAAGAGCGATCTTCCTACCATCCGCAGAGAAGCGTCCCGAAGGAACGATTTAGCCGCCTACTTTCAGATATAACTTGCATCTATATTAGACCTGCCTGGGCAAAAAGAGGTAAAAGGTTTGTTGCTATCTGTTTATCATCGCTTGCCGCCACTCTCCCTTAGGAACACTGGTGGCTGAAATAGTTGCATCCCAATAAGGCGAGAAGGTGCGGCACGACGGCGATTGCCTCTCACTGTATGGCTTTCTAGCTTGCAGATGAAATGGGTGCGCCCTAGTAACTCCAAAAAGTTAGTCAATTCGTGACCGCAAGAGTTCCTCAACAAAAGAGGATCTGGCAACCGTGGTGTAAAATTCTTCTGTAGCAAAACACTGATCGCTTGTCTTTGACTTTTCTTTCAGACTTTTCGAGGAGGACGCTTGCTTTATGCATTCGTGTTTCAGTTATTCCGTGTACAACCAGCTGGCTGGAATTCGCTTCAGCTCGTTTGCAAATCCCTTCATCGTAATTTAGGCAAGGTAGAAATGGCTTCCAGTACCGTCACATAGTAAGGCCATTGACACTGTCGTGTGTCGTGTCTGGCATTATTTTCAGCGGCAATAGGTGTCGTTTGGAAATCCTTTTCTCATCATTTATGGCAGATATAAGGGACGGTCCTGGCGCCGTACATTGCCACGAACGCCGTTCACCCGCCCCTAGCATTTGCTTCAATGGCAATATGTGCGGTTTGTAAATTCCTCCCTCCTCTTTTATGGCAAATATAAAGGAATGCTTACCATAGTATAGCATCTCCTTTTTTCACCAGAACATGATCTGCCCACAGTGATGGCGTATTTTAGGGAAGGCTTCTCCCAATGATATGGGAGAGGCCTTCGTCCAGCAGTTTTAGTTTTAATTCACTCGTACGACCGAAATATTGAACAAAATGACAACTCTCGCGGGTGCCATGGACTGGGAAAGGATCTGGGAAAGGATCTCAAACAAAAATTGCTGAAAAACTACACCCAATGAGGTTAACAGCAGTAACAATCCTAATAAGCAGGCGCAGGTATATATAATTACAGTGATCAGATTACTAATAATAACGAGTGCGCTATAGTAATGTGTAAAATATAAGGGGGCTGATTATAATAGAAATACTGTTCCTTCCCACCGCAATTTGGGCTCATTTGGACGCAAATGGGACGCAATTGGGGGACACTGGCGCAAGGGGCTGCAAGCCAATGAGCTACTCGCTACGATCTGCCTTTCATGAGTTTCGGCCGTAAAACAACCATTGTAATCGACGTCGCTTTCTTTCATGCGCCTTTATCGAGGTTCCACGCACGTTCTTCGCAGTTTATACCTAGCCCTGAACACTGCCGTCAGCAACACCGCTAGCATCGTTGTGATGCCCGCCAGAGTAACAGGAAAACACCGCAACAGCAGTAATACACAAGAGGAAAGAGGACACAAACACGGCGCTTGCGATTACACAAGAGGATGGAGCCCACAAACGTGGCACGGACGCACATACGAGAGGAAGCTTGAGCAGCCAAATGCGGTGCTGTTTTCCAGTTGTGGCATACAAACTCGCCCAAGCTTCCGCCCTCACAAGCCTCCCACATGCGCGTACAGAAGCACCACAACAATATCGTCTTGCATGCTCTGCACTGTTAAAAAGCCATAAAATAACAGTGCTCGTTAAACCATCGGAACCATTTGACCACCGTAGTCTGTAATCTCGTAGCCCCGCGAAGCGGCACACATACTGTTTGCTTAAAAGACGAGTTTATAGCTTTTCACTCGGTATAATTGTCACCAAGTCTTTCTTTCTACCGATGACTTCAACGTCAATGTTAAAAACGGGAATTTTCTCCCACACGTTTTTGTTTAGCCGGCATCTAGATGTACAAAGTACTATTTTTTCACGGAGGAACGTGCCAAGCGGAAAGTGGCGGAAGCCGACGGAGCGTCGCGCCGAATCCGCGGCAACATATTCGAGCCTTCGAAGTCGAAATTGCGTCACTTTGGTTGTTCTGACGACTCTGGATCAATCTTGAGTCGGCGACGAAGGAATACGCCTGCAAAACTAGGGTAAGTGGAGGGTCTGTATGAACTTCTTGTCGTGTATAGTTAACGGTGCTTCCTTGTAACTCGTCGGCAATTAGGCCTAATGTTTTCAGTGACTGACCGACGGTGAACGTTGCGTAGATTGGCCTGAAACCAGCACCTTTTTGCGACATTTCGAGGCTTCGCGTTGTGCGAAGCTTTCGACAGCCTAACAGCCTCTTTCTTGTACTGATGCTGAAAAAAATGCTCAGTCGGGAGTATACCCACGTCCGGCTGGACTGCGTGACTTGTGCATCTACATTCTGAAGGGTATTCGCCCTTCGCTCAAACGCTTGAGCCCACACATTCGCTCTTGTCATAGGCCAAGACAGTTCTATTTACCCGTAAGTTGGAACGGAGGCGAGAATTCAAACTCTGAGGGAAGAGAATGAACTAAGCTAAGTGCGCGCTTCATGATGGCTGAAAAAAGAAAAGAGAATACTGTAAGCTCGCCTACATTCCAAAAGCACAACACTTGTGCTCTATGACTCTCGATTGCACATGAACAAACATCTAAGAGAATTGAGCACGAAACAGCGCAATAAAATGCTTTTGTGCATTTACCGCATACAGACGGTTTCAAAGGCGTAGCATTCTTTGCTGAGTACCCGCCCCCTCCCCCCCCACCCAGGACCCTCACAACTAGCAAGAGAAAGTTTCAAAATCACGTTCTGGTCTCAGGTGGGCTATAGGAATATTATCTGCGGACGCTTAAAATTCAACGTCCTAGGCCCCTTTCCCTTAGCTCGTGGACAACATTGACCACGAATACGTCATTTCTCAAACACACAATTGGTGTGCGCGGAGCAGGAGAATAGACTGCAGGAAAATATACAGCCGAACAGCCTAGCGTGAATGTGTCGCTATTATGTAAAAGTGGAAGCGCATTTTTAGGCCAGATTGTGATATCCTCTTTCTTATCAAAACCATTATTTATACACAGACAATATCCTGCGTTATATTAACGTTTTCGCTTTTACGGGGAACATTAGGCTTCTGACAATTTTTGAGCGAATGACCAGCATAGGTTTCATACGTGTGAGTATACACCTTGCCTTTGTGGTCCTGTGCTTCCCTCCGTCATAGTCGTTGAGCGCCAATTGAGGTGTTCGTTCGACGGTGTAAAGCGTTAGCGAAATTTTCAGTAAGGCCCCAGTATTTGCGCCGGCACATCCTGCAGCTTCAAGCAACGCTGAATTCTACTTGGCTGTACGTGAAGGTGAACTCAACGTGCATTTAGCAGCGAGCGCTCCAAAAAAGGCGTGAAGAACTGTAGGACTTTTAGTCGATATTTTTATCTTTCAGCATTGTGGGGTTAAAGTTGTGTTACGGGTCGCGGGTAGTAATGACTGAGCTGGTCTCGGCACACTGCCCCGTCTCATCTGCACTCCTACTAAAATCAATGGGTTGTATTTTATTCTTATGACTGGGCCTGAAGCATCACTACGGTGCGCCCTTTCTTCACCGACGTGCAAACAAATCTTTTTTCTCTACCTGCCGATCAGCTCATTTTTCTGGGCAAGGATTTCAGGGCCCCTTGCAATTATTTACAGATGTTACTCGCTTTTTTTATAGTTCTAATTATTATTTCCTTTCTACCATTGTTATGCTGCTCCATAAATTATAGTAATTCTTATTATCATGTTAGGTATTAGACATACCATGGTGGTTCAGCGGCTAAGGCGTTATGCTGCTCACTCAAAGGTCGCTGGTTAAACTTCCGCCGGGGCGGCAGTTTTACTGATGGAGGCGAAAAGAGAGAAAATCAGTGTGTCGAGAATTCCGCGCATATTAATGAGCTGCGACGCGATTTCAATAATTCCGAACGACTTCACAACTGTGCCCCGCGTAGGCTAAGTACAGTTCTTGTGCGTAAACCGCAAAAATGAGAGAAAAAAACGTTAGCTATGAGTTTGTCACTCCTGTTTTAAGTTGAAAGTAAAGAGGCTGCGCCAAGTTTAGAAGCCTTTTTTCGATTGAAACTATCATGACCTTGGCCACACGTCATCGTTGCCTTCTTTGGAACGTGCGGACTGACATGTTGCACCTCTCGTTATACCGCTCGCGAAAAGAACAGGAGCCCTGAAGCCCCTACTCGTCTTTTGAATTTCATAGCATCTAAACGTGGATCTCGTGAATGTTATAGAATAAATTGATTTCTGGCCTCACAATTTGTTTTGTGGGGTTTATAATAGTGTAAATGTTGCTGTTTTTTATGATCCCTAAAATCTTGCTGTCATTGACGAAAACAAATTTTGCTTTAAGAAACGGACCTACTTAATGAGAAGGAAAAAAGGAGGGTTCATTTGGGAACCTACTTGTGACGTTGCCACGGCGCTATTGTAGTCGCTTCGGAAATGTTTACGGTCACCTTAAAATAGTATGTCGGTAATTTTAATAATCTAACTTGCAGCATAAACGGCCCCTTTGCTGATACCAGTAATACACAATTTGTGACTGAACCAGTTCCACGGTTCTGTCTGCTTTTTGTATGTTGCGTGTCGCCTGCTATTTCCACCTTGAAGGCCATTGACTGATACCCTTTCTGTGGAACATGACAGATTTGAACGGCATATTTGGTGTACCTAAATGGACGTCTCATTAATGGTCACCAGCTGTATTGCACCAGCTTAGGTACAAGGAGGTGAACGCATTTGTTTTCTACAGTTCTAACCTGTCGTTTTATTATATGCACGGTGGGGTTTCTAGATCATTTACTTGCCTACTTTGAGTAGGGAGGTCGTTTCAACCGGCGTTTCGGTCTTCACGTAGTAATGACCGTTCATGGCTGCTGTATTTATGCACATATTTATGCAATTTATTTCTCACTTCGAGTACGAATTGACGGAACTTGACAACATTTTATCTGATGTATTTATTGTGTACACTCTGCTGGTTAGATTCCCGGCAGCGGCGGCCGCTTTTCTGATGGAAACGAAAAGAAGAAACACCCGTGTGTACGAGATTTCGTCGCACGTTAAAGATCCCCAGGTAGTCAAAGTTAATCCGGAGCCCTCCACTGTGGCGCGCCTCATCGCCTGCGTTGCGTCGGCGAATTAAACCCTACAAACAACCAATCAATATACTGTGTACACTCTAAGACAGTCGTGTCGTTCAGCTTGACCACAGTACACTTGAGACTAATCCATACAGCCAAGAAAGAAATTTTGCGAATGACGATGTCGAGCATACGAAATGACAGAAAACATCGCTCTGCCATGCGGAATCACGCAATGCAAGCACGACGTTCGGCATTGCACGTGCCACAGCGCAGATCGAATTTATGAATTAAATCGTACGCACGCTGTTGTCATTCGCCGAGTTTTTTTGTTGGCTGCATATATTAAACAATAAAGTGCATTGTGGTCAAGCTGAATTATGCAATTGTCTTAAAATGTAGAGTTCAACTTGAAAGTTTGCTTCCAGTGCGCGTGGCGTTGTTCGAACAACTCAACGAACTGTACACAGAAAAAGCTGGAAATTTTACATAGATGCTTCAGAATAGCGAATACTTTCGGTAGATGATGGGAAAGTTTGGCTCCTTGTGTTTTAGCAACGAATGACATATACGGCGTATCATATAAAAGGTGAGTTTTCAACGTAAGACGGTAGTGACAAAAATTTCGTGGTTCTTTCGCTGGTAGTGGTATGCCAATCAGTATAATTATTATACATGGCTCAAAAGATGGCCGATCGTAACATAAATAATTATGCATAGCCTTTTTTTTCGTGCCAGTTTCCGTATTAACGAACCATCCGTGGCGAGAAAACCCCACTTGTATGACTGCTTTGCTCGAGCGACCACGTCTCGTGCGGTCCGTGCCGCATATGCGATGAGCATCCAGCGGCAACATAAGGAGCTTAATTAAGAGGGTTCAACGCTGGTCGACCACTCTCGACATGTCGTAGACACTCGAGTCACGGCCCGGGGGTTAAAAAGAAGGTCCCCTTCATCCCGAGTAGTCAGAGTGGCGCTAGCTACCACCCCCAAGCGCAGGAAAAACAAAATACCTTAACATAAATACCCGAGAAAGTGGAGGGGAAACCACCTCGCCGGTATCGTAGTGGTCATCGCCATAGACGGGCATTCCGGAGGTCGTAGGTTCAGATCCCACCCAGCGGGCGTTTTTTCTCCATTTTCATTCTGTCTTTCCGAAATCTTCATCTGTTTCAATGACCTACCACATTCTCCGCTTTGCTTTCTGAGGCTTTCTTGACTGCCAACCCTTATTTATGTCTTAATTCAACGAGCCCCTCATTTCCCATTCTGATCCGATACATGCTGTTACGAATGAGCCCGCCGTTTGGCTTTGTTTTAACACTCCTCGGCTGTGAGGCGGAGCCTCCAATACGTGCGCCTTTCAAGCAGGCCCTCTCTGTCGGTGACTCACACTTGCAGCCGGATATTCAGACAAGCTGTGACTTGCCTGGATCTCTCTGGCGCCTATCTATCGGCGTGTTTCAAACTTAGGCGGTTGCAGACGAGGCAGGCTTCAACGTGCCCGAAGGACGCAGAAGCCGCCGCGGAGACCTCCTCTCTCTCCTCTTTCGGACTCAGCGTGCGCCGCTACTACCGACTGCTCACGAACTGTGGAAAGAGGGTTGTGTGTGCCTCTGCCGTTCTTATCGTGCGCACAATCTAGAGGCAACGCTGTTTTGGCCATTGACGCTTTGGGTATAAATAAGACCCCCCCAAGCGCCGTAGTTCATTCCTATTTGAGCAGTGAATCAATGCTATCACTCTGCTCGAGTCCTGTGCTGTAACCTCGCCCATCGGGGCATTGTTCTTTGGCTTCGGCTCATCTCTCGCTATGAAGTAAACAAGTTTTGTTTTGCCTACGGCTTCTGGACTTCTTCACAGCTGCAACATTGGCTAGCCGCTCGCTTCAAACCACGCTACCACACGTATGTCGGAGGCGACTAAGCTCGGCACGGGTCGGCCTTGCCGGATGCAACAACTGGCGGCAGCGGTGGGATGACAACGTCGAACAAACTCGTTGACAGCGGTCGGATGGCAACTTCGTAACACCTGGAGCCAGCGGTGCGAGATCCAAAACCACGGACGTCGAGGCGGGTTCAGACTTCGCAGAATTGACGGTGGTCAATGTTAAGTGCGGGACTTATGTTCACTGAGTTTTACCAGGCTTCTGAGATAGCTGGTAGGGCGTGTGTTTTTGTCGCGTCGGTTATTCGCGCAAAACATTTTTGGAGCAGTGGGAAAGCAGTACTCTAGACCAGCCATAAATTTCAAGGCGTTGAAAAAACTGAAGTTGTTGGAGCTTGCAAAAGAGTTGCGCTTGTATGTTACGGACGCGCTGAGAAAGCTAGAGCTGATAAAGGCTATACTCGCTGTTGGGGCTGACGATGTCGAGCTGTCTGAGTGCATTGAGTTGATCAATGGCAGAGAGACCGCTAAACGTCAGGCTGCAGAGGCTGAGCGCCAGCGTGAGCAACGAGAACAGGAGCTCGAGAGTTAGAAATAGGAACACGAGGAAACAAAACAACAGGAGGAAACGAGGCGAAAGAGAGATCATGAGCTCCTACTCGATCGAGAAAAGCGACAGCACGAGCTGGAGATGAAGCGTCTAGAGATCGAGGCATCTCTATCTAGGCGTGAGAGAGAGAGAGAGAGAGAGAGAGAATAAACGTTTATTTAAATCAACAGGTGGGGGGATTGTACTGAAGCTTGAAGGAGGCGTTTTCAGCCCAGGATGCCTTGAGCGCGGGCAGCATCGACAGCCCTTTGAGCCAGCCGAACCTGGTCGTCCAGACTGGTGCTCGCCAAGGCGCTCTCCCAAAGCTCGACAGTGGAAAGTTGCAGGTTGGGAGGAATCAGTAGAGATTGGTCACATCCTCCGACCATGTGGCGTAGCGTTCCGGGTTCTCCGCAAAATCGGCAAAGCGGGGAGTTCTGTCGGTCGAAAAGGTGAAGCCGGATAGGATGGGGGAATGTATTAGTCTGGAGAGCACGTAAATGACGTTCGTGCTCTCGGGGTAGAGATTTGTATGGGGGAGCGAGTGTCTGACGCGACAGCCTGTAGTGCTGCGTGATCTCGGCGTAAGAGGTTAAGGGCTGCATGCGCTCGGGTTCGGCAACGCTGCTCTCGGCGCCCACTCGGTGGGTCAATTCTCGAGCGATTGCGTCCGCCGCCTCGTTTCCAGGGATACCGTGATGTGCGGGAGCCCATACAATCCTGATTAGCCTCTTCAGGGGCTGCTGCTGAATGATGCGTATAGTTGTTGTGTGAAGGCGTCCCCTAGCGAAATTCCGACAAGCCTGCTGCGAGTCGGTGACAATTACCGCTGCATTAGTTTGTACGACGGCGAGGGCGATTGCTACTTCCTCTGCTTGTATAGTATTGTCGCCGGCAAGCGAGAGGCTGCAACGGGGCTTCTTTTCGACGACTACGGTGGAAACCACCGCGGACCTACCCGGATAAGACGCCGCGTCCGTATACGCTGTTGTTGGTTGATTGCCATAGATCTTGTATATGGCTTTTGCTCTGGCTTCCCTCCTGTCGACGTGGTACACGGGGTGCATATTATGGGGCAGGGGGTTTACCGTGATGTTTTTACGGACTTCGTGCGGTAGGTTTCCCGTGAGTGCAGGCGGGTGCTCGAGTGGAACCGAGAGCCTCAGGCGTGAGAGGATCGCCCTCCCCGTTTCCGTAACCCCCAGCCTCGCTCTTTGGTTGGTTAGATGAGCCTCAATTAGCTCCTCGGCAGTGTTGTGAATGTCGAGCCGAAGAAGTCTTTCGGTGGAGGTGGAGACCGGAAGTCCGAGTGCTTGTTTATAGGCCTTGCGGATCATCGTGTTGACCTTCTGTGTCTCGGTGATGTTGAGCAGAGCGTATGGCAACACGTATATAATCCTCGACACGACAAAGGCCTGGACGAGCCGAAGCAGGTCCACCTCTCCCATGCCGCGGGTTTTCGTGGCGATCCGGCGTATCATGTGAGTCACCTGATCGGTCATTGTCTTGAGTTAGTGAGTTGGTCTTGTTTGCTTGAAAGGCCATTCCGAGAATCTTTATATGCTGAGATGGAGTGATGGTGTGGCCATCCAACTTGAGGCAGATGGTGGGTGTGCCTGGGACATGCTTCTGGCGTGGCGAAACGACTAGCAACTCGGATTTTTGCGGAGCGCAGCAGAGGCCGCATGACTTCGCATATTCGCTTACCACATCCGCTGCTTCTTGCAAGCGATCCTGCATTGCCCCAATTGACCCCGTGGACGTCCAGATGGTAATGTCATCCGCGTATAGGCCATGCCTGATCCCCGGGATGTTGTTGAGGAGAGGCGGAAGCCCGACGAGGGCAACGTTAAACAGCAGGGGAGAGAGCACTGCTCCCTGAGGCGTACCGCGACCTCCCAGTAGGAATGGTTTTGTGGAGGTATCACCAATTTTTATGATAGCTTTCCTGCCGGAAAGGAAGTCCCTCACCTATCTGTATGTGCGCCCACCGCATCCAAGTGCGTTGAGGTTCTGCAGGATCTTTGTGTACCGCACATTGTCAAAAGCACCCTTGAGGTCAAGTCCCAGGATGCCGTTGGGGCATTGCGGGTAGCTGGTATCATGGCTTCTCCCTTAAGCTGGAGGAGGATATCTTGGGCTGAGAGGTGAGGACAGAACCCCACCATCGCTGTTGGTAATAGGCCCGAGTCTTCAAGATAGGGTTGCAAGCGGTTAAGAATTACATGCTCGAGTACCTTGCCGACGCACGACGTGAGGGATATCGGCCTTAAATTCTCAGTAGATAGTTGTTTCCCCGGTTTTGGTATAAAGCGAACCTCCTCAGTTTTCCATTCCTCTGGTAGTATACCTTTCCGCCACACGTTGTTGAGGTATGCTGTAAGTTCAATTATTGAATTGTCATCGAGGTTAATGCGCGCCTTGTTGGTAACCTGGTCAATGCCAGGGGCAGTGTGGGGCCTCAGAGCGTGAATGGCCGCGGTTACCTCGTGAATATGGATGTCTTGATCTAGCAACTCGTTGGGTTCGCCGGTGTAACGTGGAAGTGCTTCGTTGGGTTGATCGGGGAAATACCGGGTCTTTAAGGCAGCAAGGAGTTGCTTGGCTCCACCGGGGAATGTGTAAATTATTCGAGCAATGTTCTTGTGGGACTCCGTCTTACAGGCCACCGGATTAATGAGGTATCGAAGCAATTTCCATGTCTTGGAAGTGCTGAGCGTGCCCCTTAACCCATCGCAAAGCGTTAGCCAGTTCTCGCGACTTAACTTGCTGGCGTATTCAGCAGCTTGTTTTGTGAGCTCTGCTATGCGTTTCTTGAGTTTCTTATTGAGAAGTTGGCGCTTCCATCGTTTCAAGAGGCCTCGCCGGGCTTCCCACATGTGCAGGAGGCGCGCGTCCACGCTGGGAGTCGAGGAAGTGGTACGAATGTTTTGGGTGTGTAATTTAACGTCCTGGTTCAGTTGCTGGATCCATTCCTGCACTGTCAAAATGGTATTCTCAGATCTCTGTCGGCGTTCTTCTCGAAATTTGGACCAATCCGTGAACTTTGTAGTGCCAGTAGTAGTTTTGTAATCTGTGCCTTGGATGGTGGTCGCCAGGATTGCGTGGTCACTTCCGTGATGTTCATGTAAGTCGGTCCAGGAGGCCAGTGGGATATTTCTGGTATAGGTGAGGTCAGGGTTGGTATCCCTCGCGGTGCTCGTACCCAATATGGTAGAGCCTCTGGGGTTCGTGAGGATCGTAAGCTCGAGGTCCTCTATGAGTTTATACAGCGTGTTTCCTCGAGGATTGGAGTACACGTAGCCCCACAGCTGATGGGCCGCGTTGAAGTCACCGGTGATGAGAAGAGGGTTAGCAGCCGATTTTGAGGCAACCTGCTCCATAACCTGTTTGAGGGTTGCTTGAGGAGATCTTGGCCGGCAGTAGATATTCAGATGGAATAGAGGTCGTTGTCTTTTCCGCTTGGGGCCTCTTGGTATATGATTTCAAGCAGAATACCAATCGGTTCTGCGTGTTGGAGAGGGTGCGGTATGGCAGTAAGTTTTTTGTCTACGAGAGTATGGAGGCTCATGCCCACGTCAGTGCTGTAGGTGGTGTAACCTGGGAGGTGCGCCCTTGTGTTTGTTTCTTGCATTGCTACAATGTCAGGTGGGTCGGTGGATGAGGCAATACTTTGTGCAAGGAAACCGTGCTTGAGTTTGAACCCACGACAATTCCATTGCCAAATTGTGATCGTCGGGTTGTCCGGGTGGCGAGTGTTACATTGCTGAAGTTGGAAAGCCATCTTGGTTACCGTCATTGTAAGGAGGTAGATCTTGCAACACGTAGGGCACCGGATCCTCGGTGTGGACGACTGCTGTCGTCTTGGTGCTTTTGCGCTGCTTAGCCTCGAGCGCAGTTAGTCTTGCCTCTATTTTAACCCATTGATCGGCTAAATTCGCCGAAAACTGATGCTGCTGACTATTGGCCTGTGTAGCAAACTGCCCTTGCTCGAGCGCAGTTAGCCTTGCCTCTAGCAAACTGCTAGTTCGCAGTGATCTGCAAACTGCTGATGTTGACTATTAGCTTGTGCAGCAAACTGCCCTTGCTGGGGTTCTATACGGGAAACGAATTGCTCGAATTACCGCTGCACTTGGGCTTGCATGACCTCAAATTGTTGCTGCATAGACTGTTGAAGCGTTTGAATTGCGGTCTTGAAAGTGTCTTCTACCTGTTGCATGGTAGCGTACTGCGTGGGGTGAGCGCTTTGTTCGGATTTAGAAATGGTTGTTGCAGCCGCGCCATTCAGTGCAGGGTCAGTCGTGGATGCATCTGGTCTTTTCCTTTTGATCACAGGTGGCGTTTCCGCGCTTGTATTAGGTGTCTGTCCTGCTTTTCGCATTTCTTCTTTGAATGATGTGAGGCCAGCCCTAATGCGAGTAATTTCTGCCATGAGATAGGCATTTTCCCCTTTAATGGCGGCCAGTTCGTTCTCGGCGCGTACCCTAAGCGCACGCTCTTGTGCTAATTGAGGGGATACGGGGGTGTTTAGAGCTCCGGGAGAGATTACCTCGGCCCAGCGCACCTGCAGAGTTCCATCCTTGATGCCGCGCCTGGCTGCTGGGGATCGCGCTCTGACTGGTGTACCGCTTCGCGAGGTCCAACTCCGACGCCTGGACCCTGACCGGTTTCTGGAACTGCTCCGGCCTCTGGACAAGCTTCTCTTCCTCTCCGACGACCGTGATTGGTGGCCATCTGAGTGCTGTCCACGTGAACCGGAAAGTTGGGACCTGGCTGTTCCAGTCGAATCAGCAGTTAGTGACTGCTTGCGTCGGTTGACAGGCGGCAGAAATCTCTTAGGGCACGGCTTAGCGGCCGTTGGGTGCTCGCCAGCGCAGAGCGCGCAGCGTGGCCTACATTCGTGCTCTTCCGATGTTAGAGAAACACCGCATGCCCGGCACTTGGGTGTGTCTGGAGGTTGGGGACATACATCCTCCCTGTGTCCCGTCTGGTTACACTTTCGGCAGTGTGGTACGGTACGTTTGTAGAGGTAGCATCGAAGAGTCTGCCCGTATGCATTGACGAAGAATGGGACACGCTTGCCGCAAAAGGTGATCACCATTGCTTGTGATTCTCCAAGGCGCCTGCAAGCCAAGACTTCGTAGCCCGGGGCTTCAATTTCATTCAGAAGCTCTTCTGGAGTGGTGTCATGTCCTATTCCATAGAGTACCCCTTTGCATGAATTATCGGGTGCGACCCCGTATGATGCGATGCCATAAGCTGTTGCATTTAGTGAAAGAACGCTTTTGATGCCCCCATACAGGCTGCGTGTTACAACTGCGGCGAGACGGGGCATTTCGCTGCGAGCTGCAAAAAGGGAAAACTCTTCTTTCACGTGCTAGATGAGAGTGAGGACAGCAGGCAGTTACTGGAGCTGTACGTACGTGATCTTGTGGTCAATGGTAAGCCGTGCCGAGTTCTTCACGACTCCGCGGCGACGGTAGACATGATTCACCCTTCGTACGTTTAACCGGATCAGCTGACGGAACAGAGTGTTTGGGTGAAGCAGGCCGTAGCAGCACGAAACGTGCGCCTGCCGATTGCTAAAATAAGCATCGGAGGTCCGCTTGGTGAACTTGTCAGGCAGGCGGCAGTATCCCCACAACTTCTTCCGGAATACAGGTAACTATTCTCGAACAGGTCGGATCAGCTGTTACGCGAAAAGGGGTACAATTTCGAGAAACTGCCGTGGAAAGAATCAGCTGGGCTCGCTGCGAAGCGCTCAAGTAACGATACTGTCGCCACCTCTAAGAGGAATGGCGAGACTCCGACAGATAGCGAGTATGGGGCATTTTCAAAGGCTCACGACAGAGGGCAGCGTAAGTACACTGTGTGTAAGGCCCCTGCTGAGAGCGGAGATGTGTCAGTGTTGTGTTCGGTGTGCTCAGGTTCCCGGGAGGCCGTGAAAACGGCTACCGACCCGAATGCGCGCAGTTCGCAGGCTAAAGACGTTCCGCGGGAAAGCCAAAACCGTGACGTTAGCGAAAGGAGGCAACACGAGTTCGTTAAAACGAAAGCTGTTTCTCCGGACGCGAGTTCAGAACCGAGCTACGCTGGGGCAGAGCCGGCAGTCGAGTCACTGAAAGGTTTTCACGGTGGAGATAAGCTTGACGACGTTGCCGCAACGGAGCGAGTCGCTAGCGTTCCACCTGCAACTCAGATACTCGATGTCGAGCAACGGCCAGCTGAGCAAATAGCGATTCCGGTGTCGCCTGGGGTTGAGCCGTCTTCTTAGACCGGGCCGCCCATGCCTAGATTGGCCTTGACAGCCAGAAAGGAGAACGAAAACACCCTTCGGTGTTAACTTACCGATGGTGTCACAAAAAGTGTGGTAAGAACTCCTACGCGGGCCTGACGAGTAGCAGCGCCGCACGCACGCTCTGCGCCGAGTCTCAGCGGACCTCGTAGCGGCCGACAACGAAAGCGCACGCCTTGCTCGAGCGGTGGAAATTAGAGCAGTTTTCTCCGCGTGCTCGTCATACGTCTCAGAAGAAGGCCGGAGTCCTCTCGACCGGTCGCAGCAGCTTGCGGAGAACGGGCGCGCCTAAGATGCGATTCAAAAAGGGGAAAGCTCAGCGCAATGGCGAGAGCTCAAATCGCGGCTAGCAGCGCGAGAAGTGGCCTGTAGACGCCTGATTTTCTCGTTTGTATTATTTTTCCTTATGCAGGTTTCGCCCTTTACGATTACATTTTTTTTGTGTGTGGGACATTTCCAATCACGCCAAATGTCACCTTTCGAATTTGTGTGCTTGGCTAAAGTACTTCTGGGCTAAAATATAAGTAGTGTAGTTGGTTATTAGCGTATTTTATCGCAACTAAAAGCCTGGTAGAGCTTCAGTATGGATTTGTCTTCGCACTTGCCGGCGATGCGGTTGTGTCATCCTGTGTTGTTCGGTTGCTTGCCTGACCAAGCCAGAGAAGTTCTTGGCGGGCCACTATTCGTCCAGTGACCGGCCCCGGAGAAGCTTCAGCACGGTGTCGTACAGCCCAGGCCTGGAGTCGATTATCTGGGGAGCACTTCTCTCCGAAAGCATCCCTCCGGACAACGGTTGAAGACCCTTATCCACCGGGATCTCGGACCCCCGGCGGAGAAGCGTTTACAAATAAGCCCGTTGCTGAGCTTTGTTTCAACATTCCTCGGCTGTGCGGCGAACCCTCCACTACGTGCGCCTTTCAAGCAGGCCCTCCCGGTGGGTGACTCGCACTTGCAGCCGGCAATTCAGACAAGCTGCGACTTGCCTGGATCTCTGGCACCTATCTATCGGCGTGTTTCAAACTACGGTGGTTGCAGGCGTGGCAGGCTTCAACGTGCCCGAAGGACGCAGAAGCCGCCGCGCAGACCTCCTCTCTCTCTCCTCTCTCGGACTCAGCGTGCGCCGCTACTACAGACTGCTCACGAACTCTGGAAAAAGTGTTCTGTGTGTCTGTGCCGTTCGTATCGTGTGCACAATCTAGAGAGAACGCTGTTTTGACCGTTGGCGCTTTGGGTATAAATAAGACCCCCCCAAGCGCTGTAGTTCATTCCTGTTTGAGCCGTGAATTAATGCTGTCACTCTGCTCGAGTCCTGTACTGTAACCTCGCCCATCGGGGCATTGTTCTTTGGCTTCGGCTCATCTCTCGCTATGAAGTAAACAAGTTACGTTTTGCATACGGCTTCTGGACTTCTTCGCGGCTGCAAGATTGGCTGGCCGCTTGCTTCAAACCACGCTACCACACGTACGTCGGAGGCGACGGAGCTCGGCTCGGGCCGGCCTTCCCGGATGCAACAATGCATGGCGAGGGCCTCTGTTCTGACAGTCCTCGTGCCATAGAGAGCTTAAGAGGGTTCACGCTGGTCGACCACTCTCGACATGTCGTAGACACTCGAGTTACTGCTGGGGGTTAGAAAGAACGTCCCCTCCACCCCGAGTAATCAGAGTGCCGCTGGCTACCACCCCCAAGCGCAGGAAAAACAAAATACCTTCACATAAATACCCCAGAAAGTGGAGGGAAAAATAGCCCCACAGGTAGCGTAGTGGTCATCGCACCAGACGCGTATTTTGGAGGTCGTGGGTTCGGATCCCACCCGGCGGGCATTTTTTCACCTCTTTCTTTCTGACTCAAAAAATTCCTAATTTATTTGTATGGCCTACCGCATTCCCCCCTTTGCTTTCCTATGTTTTCTTGACTGCCAACCCTTATTTCTGCCTCAATTCACCGAGCCCTTAAATTCCCATTTCTGATTCGCTACATGCATAGCGAGAGCCCTTGTTCTGGCAGTCTTGGTGCCAAAGGTAGCTTAAGAGGGTTCAACGCTGGTCGACCACTCTCGACATGTCGTAGACACTCGAGTCACGGCCCGGGGGTTAAAAAGAAGGTCCCCTTCACCCCGAGTAGTCTGAGTGGCGCTGGCTACCACCCCCAAGTGCAGGAGAACAAAAAACACCTTAACATACATATTCAAAAAAGTGGTGGGGAAACAGCCCCGCCGGTAGCGTGTGGTCATCGCACCAGACCGGTATTCTTGAGGTCATGGGTTCGGACCCCACCCGGCGGGCATTTTTTCACCACTTTCTGACTCAAAAAATTCTTCACCGGTGTCTATGACCTACCGCATTACCCCCTTTGCTTTCCGAGGTTTTCTTGACTACCAACCCTTATTCTATATATATATGTATTTATATATACACACACACACATCTATCTATATATATATATATATATATATATATATATATATATATACATATATATATATATATATACTTCAGGCAAACTTTAACTCTCCAAGGGACAGGAAAAACCGAGAATCCTATTTAATTCACAAATTCCACTCCATGGAACCTGCTGGAATTAAAGCGTCTAGGGGCAACTTAGAATCCTTGCGATATTCACCAGGAATACAGCATTACGCATTGTCTTGCATATACCTTATTCAAAGACTATGACCCCTCCCTCTGCTCTTTACCTGGTCACGTAATTCCTTTTGTCTTCATTCCTTAGCTTCCAGCTTAATACGCGCCCGCATCCCTCCAACCTTTGCTTTCGGAATTCAATTTTATTTCATTTCTCTTTTTTTACTCCGCTTTGTCTTGTGCCCCGTACGTCCCTCTAACTTTATCTTCTCGTTTTTGAGTTTCAGGACAGCCCTGTTTCAGGAATGTTGCCGTGGGCGACACGCGCCATTTCAGTTGTCCGGTTATTGCTTTTTTTTGTGTGTGTGGGTTGTGTGGTTTCCCTGCCTGTTTTTCGTTCTCTTTTTTCGCTTTTCCTTGACCTAGTTATTCTCCCTCTTCTCTACCTGCTCTTTTGACCTCAGGCTTGCAGATAGTTTTTCATAAGGAACCCAATCTCACCGCCTGGTCTGCTTCCGGCGCTTCTGAGAACCATTCAGTATGCCGTGCGGCGGGTCAGCAAACACCCTCTCATCCTTTCTCTCCAAAAATTCCCAGAATATCAACCACCGGCTGACTTCCTTGTGGCCTACTTCGTGGCTCAAACTAAACTACCTTTTTCCCCCTCAATATCTCCCCCGACACACTCCCAAACGAATCCGCTTTCTCAAGTTCACTTCCTTCTTTCCTTCTCTCCTCTCACCTGTGGATGTACCCCTATATAAAGCGTGCCAGCCAGGCGAGAGATTGCCCTGACGAAAGCAAGTCTCTTTGCTGAAATGTTGGCAACAATCGTGCTTTTACTTTGTTCGAAGTTTTAAATGCAGAGCATTTTAGTAACTCACTATGTCACCCGCGTTGACGTCCGTAGTC
Organism: Haemaphysalis longicornis; assembly: GCF_048455015.1. Classification (NCBI taxonomy): domain Eukaryota; kingdom Metazoa; phylum Arthropoda; class Arachnida; order Ixodida; family Ixodidae; genus Haemaphysalis; species Haemaphysalis longicornis. The sequence goes on along the minus strand of NW_027526203.1, from coordinate 227,173,221 downwards.
GTAGTCCGCACCCCTGCCGTCCGCACCCCTTCCCTTACACTTTATAAAAAAAATAGTATCCGGCGCCTGGTTTCAATCCCTCGGCCCTGCGGGCGGAACGCAATGTACATGGTGCTCTACCCTCTGCGCCACAAAGCCGACACAGAATGGGAGGCTACGAACGCGCCTTATATCCTTGACTCATTCAAACTACGTGAAGAAGCTGCTGATACAACGCATGCACTACCACAAACTCCCCAAACACTAAACGTTAACGCAATACACCCACCCCCTATGCGACGCATTTACTTCAAACGCCTACTTCTCCCTATATATATATATATATATATATATATATATATATATATATATATATATATATATATATATATATATATATATATATATATATATATATAAGAGGAAAGAAAACTTCGAACAAGGTAGAAACCACGATTCTTGCCAACGTTTCAGCAAAGAGACTTGCCTTCGTCAGTGCAAAGTTTGCAAACCCTCGCCTGGCTGGCACGCTTTATATAGGGGTAGGTCCCTGGGTGAGAGGAGAGAAGTGTAATTGAGAAAGCAGATTGGTTTGGGAGTATGTAGGCGGATGTATTAGGGGAAAGAAGGTTGTATAGTTGGAGCCGCTAAGTCGGTAAGACGGAACTCAGCCGGGGGTTGATATTCCAGGAAATCCAGTGACGACCGACTTAAAAAGACGTTCCCGGAAGCACCAAGGGTTACCTACCGGAGAAATAGGAATCTAAAAGGTATTTTAGTACATGCTAAAACAGGTCCTTCAAAGCAACCAGTCATAGCTAGCTGCTCCCGTCCTAGATGCAAGACTTGCAGGCACCTGCAGACAGCCTGCATTGTAAAAAGCACGGCCAGTAATTATGTTCGCAAGATTAATTCAAGTTTTACTTGCAGTTCATCCAACATTGTGTATATGTTAGAATGCTCAATGTGTCACAAACAGTATATAGGCGAAACGAGTCAACCTATGAGCCTACGCCTTAACGGTCACCGGGCAGATACTCTTAGGAAATCCTCCATAGCTGTAGTGCAGCATTACAACCAACGAGGCCATAGTTTTGATGACCTCAAGTTGTATATACTTCAGTCAAACTTCCAGAGTCCTAGGGACAGAAAATACCGAGAATCATATTTAATTCACAAATTCAACTCCATGGAACCTGGTGGAATTAGTGCGTCTAGGTGTAACTTGGAATCCTTGCGGTACTCACAGGGAATACAGCATTAGGCACTTGCTTGCTAGTAACTTATGCAAAGAATATGACCCCTCCATCTGCTCCTTCTGTGGCTACCTAATTCCTTTTGTTTTCATTCCTAAGCCTCTAGTTTAATACGTGCAGGCATCCCTCCAAACTTTTCTCCGCTTTTCCATTTTATATTTATTTTTCTCTTGTTTTTGCTCCGCTTTGTATGTCCCCCTAACTTTTTCTTTTCGTTTTTGAGTTGCAGGAAAGGCCTGTTCCAGGAATCTTGCTGTTGGCGACACGTGCCATTTCAGTTGTGCGGGTTTTGCTTTTTCTTTTGTGTGAGTGTTGTGGTTTTTCCTTTTTTTCTTTCTTTTTTTCTTGACCTGTTTTTTTCCCTTCTCTACCTTTTCTTTTGACCTGGGGCTTGCCGATAGCTTATGATAAGGTCTCCTCGCACCGCCTGTTCTGCTTCCGGCGTTTCTTAGAACCTTTTCGTAGGCCGCGTGGTGGGGCAACAAACCCCATCATCTTTCTCCAAGAATTTCCCGGAACATCAACCCCCGGCTGACTTCCCTCTTACGGGCTTAGCGGCTCAAACAATACAACCTTCATTCCCCCTCAATATCTCCACCTACATACTCCCAAACCAATCCGCTTTCTGAATTCCACTTGGGTACCTCCCACCAGGGTACCTACACCTATATAAACCGTGCCACCCAGGCGAGGGGTTGCCCTGACGAAGGCAAGTCTCTTTGCTGACACGACGTTGGCAACAATCGTGGTTGCTACCTTGCGCGAAGTTTTCTTTTCTTCTGTTCTCTACCGTCTTCAAAGCTTTACTGCTCCTCCTAAATATATATATATATATATATATATATATATATATATATATATAATTGGATTGCGAGAAGGGCTGTGCCGACCTATCTCAAGACAACATTCCGTATATCTCCGTACGTATTTATAAATAAGCTCGTCGTCCAAAGAGTCCGAAAAACGAGAGAGGGGTGGATTTGGGAAGGAAAGCAAAAACAGATACACTCTACGCGAGGTGAGGTAAAGGTTTACAAATGAAAGATAAAAAAGAACCGAAAAGGAAGAGAAAACAAAACAAACCTTAAACATATGCATAGGGATGAGAGCAGCACACAACTCTTTCAAAACGCTGTACTCTCCTCTAGTTCTTTCTATCGGTCGTCGGCTTGTAAAAGAGTGACAGGTACCGCCCCCGTCAGCAGGGTGCGCATATATATATATAGATATATATATATATATATATATATATATATATATATATCCCACCAGACCGGTATTCTGGAGGTCGTGGGTTCGGATCCCACGTGGCGGGCATTTTTTCTCCACTTGCTTTCTTTCTTTACAAATTCTTTATCTGTTTCAATGAACTACCCCATCATCCCCTTTGCTTTCCAAGGTTTTCTTGACTGCGAACTCTTATTTATATATATATATATATATATATATATATATATATATATATATATATATATATATATATATATATATATATATATATATATATATATATATATAATATATTTATATAATATATTTTTTTCTCCACTTTCTTATTTTCCAAATTCTTTATCTTGAGCTACTCCATCCTCCCCTTTGCTTTCCGAGGTCTGCTTCACTGCCAATTCTTATTTCTGTCTTATTTTCAATGACCCCCTCATTTCCTATTCTGATTCGCTACATCCATAGCGAGGGCCTCTGTTCTGGCAGTCTTGGTGCCATAGGGAGCTTAAGAGGGTTCAACGCTGGTCGACCACTCTCGACATGTCGTAGACGCTCGAGTCACGGCCCGGGGGTAAAAAGAAGGTCCCCTTCACCCCGAGTAGTCCGAGTGGCGCTGGCTACCACCCCCAAGCGCAGGAAACACAAACACCTGAACATGAATACCCCAGAAAGTGGAGGCTAAAGTAGCCCCGCCGGTAGCGTAGTGGTCAACGCACCAGACCGGTATTCTGGAGGTCGTGGGTTCGGATCCCACCTGGCGGGCATTTTTTCTCCACTTTCTTATTTTCCAAATTCTTTATCTTGAGCTACTACATCCTCCCCTTTGCTTTCCGAGGTCTTCTTGACTGCCAATTCTTATTTCTGTCTTATATATATATATATATATATATATATATATATATATATATATATATATATATATATATATATATATATATATATATATATATTTATATATATATATAAACATTGATGGTAGGGTCGTGCCGACGCAACGAATGCGATGAGGCGCGCTGTAGTGGAGGGCTCCGGATTAATTTTGACCACCTGGGGATCTTTAACGTGCGCCGAAATCTCGTACACACGGGCGTTTTTGCTTTTCGCCTCCATCAGAAAAGCGGCCACCGCGGCGGGTGTATATTATATATATATATATATATATATATATATATATATATATATATATATATATATATATATATATATATATATATATATATATATATATACATATATATATATATATATATATGTGGGTGTGTGTGTGTGTGTGTGCGTATGTGTTTCGATAGCGGTTCGGAGCACTGCCGATTGCGATAACGCCAGCCAATCCTGAAAGGGTGCCAGTTATCACTTTTTCCTATGCCTCCACCCCGTTTTCAAACTAAACACCGTACACAGCAGGCACGCATGCGTAATCACGCGAACCGCAATTAAACTTCGCAGATCGATATCTCGGAGTACGGATGCTCTAGAAGAATTCTGCCAAATCAAACTACGAGGAAACACGATTGCGTCCAACTTTTGAATACAAGCATGCCTGCCCACTGCAGCCCCTAAAAAGTTTATTATGAATATTTAATTTATTTAGCCACCGATATCAATAATTAACTACCATCTAATTCCGTGTCCCCCTTAGCGCAAATCCTCACTGTAGAGGTGGCATTCACGTATATCTGAGCCCTAATTTTAAAAAATCTGTCGCCTTAACTTTGATTACCCTGTATATAGAGTTGGAAAAAAGGTTCTTGGCTATTTGTTTAATTATACGCTTGAATAGTCTCAGTAAAATACTAACAAGACTAACTACACTATGACGTTTCGGCCTTCGGGCCCGACCTTTCTCAAAAATCTTTGACAAAGGCTGGTTCAGAGGGAAACGCCGGAATAAATCTTGTTATTTATTTAGCAACGCAGAAACCTTTATAGAAGGGCAGAGAAAGATTTTTTTCTCTTTATCTCTCTCATTGTGACTACTCACTCGTACGAGTATGTATATATATATATATATATATATATATATAAATATATGAGGTACCGTACCCTTTTGCGGTCTTCCGAAAGGCGCCGAGAGTAGCTCGAGTAGGCCCAAACGAGGGCGGCAAGCAGCAGAAAGAGCGGGAGCACGCTGAGGATTAGCGGTCCGAACTCCATTGCGGGGCACATGTCGGGGAGCGCGAAACGCGTCTGCAGGGCACTGCGCTGGACACGGCCGGTTAAGTGGCAGAAGAAGCGTGCCGAGTGAAGCTCGGAGCCAGCTAACAGCGAATGGGAAAGGGATGCGCCTCGTGTCTTCCTTCTTACCTCCTTTCACACACTAGCAGCTGGACAAAAACACGAGATGACGATGCCACACAGGGCCCCTGTTTCCGAGGAGATGAGAACAAGAAGTAAAGAGAAGCAGGAATTTTCGCCACGTTTCCCGCTTAGCGTTCGTGCCCTCGTTAGGAGCGACGCCCAACGAAACAAGAAGGACGCTGAGCTTGAACAAGGTGTGCATTTCTAAAAGCAGCTAATCTATGTGTGTATATTCAAGATGCCACCAGAGACAAAAGCTGCGTATAAACCGCGTTGCTTGCAAGTGCACCCTATGTGGCTAGGGTTCAGTGTGCTTTGCGCGTCTGGGAACAAAAAGTATACACAAATTCAAAGAATTATCTACTAATGCGTAGCATTTTTATGCCGCTTGTCTTGAGTGTGAGTTCTTTTCCACCAAATTTTTGGTTTTTTTCTAAATCCTGTCTGACCAATTATCTTCATTTACGCTATTATAACGATTAGAAGTGCAACTTTCGCGAAATCTGCGGTATGGTGAAAATGCAGGGCGTTCACCATTTTCCGTATTCTTTGTATGTTTGTAATTTCTTAGTTTTTCAAAATTTTGGTCGACAAATTATCTTCATTCACGCTATTATCAAGATTACAGGTGGAAATTTCGCGAAATTTGCATTATTGTGGAAATGCCATTGGTTATACGTTTTGCCATTTTCCGTAATTTTTAATTTCTCTCTTATTTTTTAGTTTTCAAAATTTCGTCAGATGAATTATCTCCATTTACGTTATTATAACGATTACAATTGGACCTTTCGCGAAATCTGCATTTTTGTGAAAATTCAGGGCGTTACATGGTCCTCGCTGTGGGGTTACTCGGCAAATAATGCTACGCATCAACAATCCCCGCGCCAGTGCGAAGTGTAAACCCTCATTCACACAGCCGTTTTTCACCCCGTCACGTCACTGTCACGTCAACGTCTTCCGTCATGGGCGACGGTTTTTCGGGCGATTTCTCGCCGGAAACAGTGCGACGGTGACGGGAGGCTGAGCTCTACGTTTCCGTCCCGTCAACGCGACGGGAGCATGCCCCGCTGTAAACCAGCTAATCAGAAAACAAAATTTTACGGCTAAATTTAGCGAAAAGTGAGCACAACCCATTTTCTTTACGCTTTGGATTAAGCACGCTCAATTCTAGGCTATACTGATCACTAGGCAGCCGACCTTGTACTCTGCCGGAGAGCTCCAGTACGAACGCTACTCCATTTACGTCTCCGTAGCGGTTTCTTGATGTGACGGTGCCGTGACGGAGAAGGTGACGGCTGTGTGAATGAGGGCTAAGGCGTCTCACATTGCTAGCCTTTGAAAAATGAACGCCCCCTTGTTTCAAACCGCCTGTGATTTCGATGGTGACCGCGCAGTTTTAGGACACACCGGGATGTTTGTCTTCCTCACGGAAGGAATGGGTCGAGAAAGCATTTTTTAATTGACGCTACTCAACTTACAGGATGAGGTGGACCCAGGTCGGACCGTACATAGTGCAGGGTTCCCGAAATCTTTGTTCTGTGTGCGCGAATGTCTGGCGGCTTAGAGGAATTTATTCCGAATGCTCCCTAGAAAATGGCCGTAACTTCCTTAGTAATGACTGCCATCAACGCTCAAGAGAAATAAAATTGCCTCAAACCTTTCAACGAAGTTTTCTGTCACCTCTAGCCATGCGCTAAAGAGCTTCGCTGGTCATGCACGTCGTACACCTTGGCAGGGTGAGAGGGTTCATGATTTTAAAAAATTAAAACTGAGAAAATAAAACGTACGCATTAAAGTTTCGTTAGTAAAGGCGATCATGTGATGCGGTACTCACGAAGAAGGCCACTATCTTTTATATTAACGAATTATCCCCTCTATTTCTTTCAAATAAACCGGAATTATTACACACGTTTATTGTTTATTCCAGTTTTTGTATCTCGCAGTAAGAATCTCAGGTCGAAGTCACGCAGTCGTTTAGTTTCTAACATAGGCGTGTGCGTGTGCGTGTGCGTGTGCGTGCGTGCGTGCGTGCATGTGTGTGCGCGTGTGCGTGTGCGTGTACGTGTGCGTGTGCGTGTGCGTGCGTGTGTGTGTGCGTGTACGTGTGCGTGCGTGTGTGTGTGTGTGTGTGCGTGTGTGCGTGCGTGTGCGTGCGTGTGTGCGTGCGTGTGTGCGTGCGTGCGTGCGTGTGCGTGTGCGTGTGTGTGTGCGTGTGTGCGTGTGCGTGTGCGTGTGCGTGTATGTGTGTGCGTGTGCGTGTGCGTGCGCGTGTGCGTGTGCGTGTGCGTGTGTGCGTGTGTGCGTGTGCGTGTGCGTGTGTGCGTGTGCGTGTGCGTGCGCATGTGCGTGTGCGTGTGCGTGCGTGCGTGCGTGCGTGCGTGTGCGTGCGTGTGTGCGTGTGCGTGTGCGTGTGCGTGCGTGTGCGTGTGCGTGCGTGTGTGTGTGTGCGTGTGCGTGTGCGTGTGCGTGCGCGTGCGCGTGCGCGTGTGCGTGCGTGTGTGTGTGTGCGTGTGTGCGTGCGTGTGCGTGCGCGTGTGCGTGTACAACCTATTTTTGAGCAAAAGACTAGTCGGAGCTGATCCATTACCGGTTTTTTCCCCCATTATTCATTATTATTTGAGGACACACGCCCGTTAGCTTTTCGGATGAATTATTTAGCGGGCTTGTTGTGACCATTTACTCGCTAAAGCATATTTAAGTTTGCTTAAAGGGCTGCTGAAGTGGTTTTAAAAACGGGTGAAAGTTTTTTTTTTTTTACAATTAGTATGTTGGATAGGTTATGGCTGTAAAAATTGTTTCGTCATATTTCGCTTGGGGCTGCGATACGCATCGATAAAATCGACCCTACGCCCCCGCCCACTGCTCGCCACCGTACCGTCGGAAGAGTGAGAAACCCAGAGGCAGCGAGCGGAAGTAGCGTCATATTCGGAAGACAACCAGCGGCGTGCGCCGCCCCTTGGCCGCTTCTCAGCCTTTGTGAGTGAGGTCTTGTGTTGTAACCTAATCTTTATTAATCTTTGTCTTGTGGTGGTTCCACGTAGACCTCTTTCGACATTATAGAACGATCAGGCGCCACCGTCTGTGCGCCATGTCGTCGTACCGTGCTACCTGCACAAACCGGGAAAACGCCGTCGTGTTTCCCAGCTTCCCGAAGGATCCTCGGCTTGCGGCCCAGCGTGCAAGCGAAAAGGCTTTACTCCGACTAAGAACAGCCAGGGGCGGTATTCTCGCAACTGTCCCTTTTGAAAACGTCCCTTTTGCGTCCCTTTCATCGTGACGTACTTCCGGTTAAGCAGTAGGCTCTGGCAGTAGGTTTGCCGCACTTGCATTACGTCACTTCCTGTTGTTTTCTTTTAGCCAATCAGGGCTCGCCAAAAGGGACACTTCTGGGGCGGCATTCTCGAGTTTTGTCCCTTTTGCGTCCCTTTCAAAAGTGTCCCTTTTGGCAAGCCCTGATTGGCTAAAAGCAAACAACCGGAAGTGACGTAACGCAAGCGCGGCAAACCTACTGCCAACGCTCACTGCTTAACCGGAAGTACGTCATGAGAAAGGGGCGCAAAAGGGACGTTTTCAAAAGGGACAGTTGCGAGAATACCGCCCCTGAAAGGAACGCAAAAGGGACAAAACTCGAGAATACCGCCCCAGATCTGCTCCGTTCCCTTTCTTGACAGCGCCTATGAACGCAGGCAGTCGCTGATGTGTAAATGACAATCCGGGGAAGGGCCCCCGCCTGAGAACCGGCGCTGTTCAAACTACGAAGGTTGCGCAGGGAGTTTCGCCGCTACCAAGAGGAGCTTTCGAGAAACGTAGGAAGCGGGAGGTAAGTGTAAAGGAGTTTGTGCCGTTGTATAGGATAAAGGGTATTTATCCCGATAATATTGGCGGGCTCGTGGCGTCGTCGTCGGCGCCGGCCGCAGCCAACCTCTTCCGTAGAAATCACTTCGCCCTCTAGTATTTCCGTGGGTACGTAATGTCGATGTTAGCTGATGCACGCTAGGGAACCACTGAGTAACTCTCGCGAACTGTTTGAGTCGTCCGAGCAACGCAGAGAGATTGTAGCTTCAGTGCTGCGAGGCTAGGATGGTCGCTTTTAGCTTGGATGCTTTTAATTAACTCTCCCAGGGCCATCGCAATACATTCAAATCTCGTTACAACGAGCCCCATGTTAACAAATTTCTCACATTTACGAACATTTCCGAAATCCCCGCCACATGGCCTATATTTTCAATGTAAAAATATTTCAGAACTACGAATTTCAGCATAGCGCATATTTCAGAATAACGCACGTGTTTTATTTTCTCCTTTAAAATTGAGGAACATCCGTATTACGAATTGGAGGTAAAGTAACAGCGCCGGAGCTCGCGCGTGAAACAGAAACCGCCATTTATGTGTGTGTTCCCTCCAAGTGGAGTAGCTATCATCATCACTATGTTGAGTGTCAATTGCTAGCGTAACCACAAAGCTGTAGTTTAATGGGCAGTAGCCTAGCCAGCGCCGTCTTTGTCCCTTTTCTGTCTCGTTGCTTTGGGAGTCACTCGGTGTCCGGTCGGCGATTACGTTGTTTCTGACGCTATTCACGTGTGCGGCAGGTATGTCTTTGTTGTGCGTGATCTTGCTGCGAAGTTTGTGCGAGAACCAATTATGAAATCAGCAAGCGAGACATCCAAGAAGAAGCGACAGCAGTCATTGTCCCGACGCGAACGAAGACGCCTGCGGGTCACAGAACACAGAAGAAGATGAGATAGTGTCACAAATTGTTTAACTACACATGAACAAAGTCCACACTTTCATCGCTCTTTGCGGTGATGTACCCTAAGGTATTGCGCAGAGTGGAATCCGTCGTGCGTGCTGCACTCGCCAGAAGAAAACTGATTTCTTTCAAATAAAGCTGCTTTGCAGTGAGCGCAACGCTTTTATATGAGAGCTTGCTTCTCTGTACACGGGTGTACTGACGAAGTGCGTCATTTTCGCTCCTAGGTATGAGCACTGGCGTATAGCCATAAGTTTTTCATTACAACAATATATAAAAATAACGAATAATTTTAGGGGGTCCGGACAGTTGATCGAACGCCGTTTTATCGAACGCCATTTCATCTAAGCCGTTTTCTCAAACGCCGTTTTATCGATGAACGCTTTATCGAAGCCATTTTAGCGAAAATATTTTCCTATCCTTTTCATTTGAACAAATTTGCACTATATTTTTAATTTCCTCTATGTTTCCACAGCGGGTGCTTATGTTTACCAAAATATGTAGTATTTATAATCAACGCCTTTTATTGCCTGCATGCTAAATGTTTTTTTGGGATGCGCAAAGTTCCTCTCCCTCAATTTTTTGTTCGGTTCATTGTGCAGGTGGAACTGCTATGACGAATCTACGTCTGCGTCCCCCATCTGATCCGCAGCGTATACCATGTCATTCTAGCGTATATATGCCATAATGCCCTGACATGCTTCTTAGGTTTTCATACTCCGTTTTGTATCGGCCCCTAATTATTGTGCCGCGTGTGTTTATGTAAATAAGGCACTTGGCGCTTGCGCAACCCCGCCGCGGTGGCGCAAGGGCTAAGTGACTGTTAGTGGCTCTACGCTGTGCTGCTGAGCTGAAGTTCACTAGTTCGATCCCCGCCATGGTGGCAACTTTTCACATGAAGGCGAAAAGCGAAAACCCTGTCTAACGAGATTTTGGCGCACGTCAGATATCCCTAAGTGGTCAAAATTACTCCGGAGCCCCCAACTACGGCGCGCTTCATATCTGAGGTCTTGCTTCGACGCGTTAAACCCCAAAATCAATCAAATTGGCGCTTGTGCGTCCAATGTTAAAACCTCAAACCGGACAGCTAGTAAAAGGTCCTCCGATTTTTTTTCATTTCTAGCTCCTTATCGGCACGGTGTTTATTTCTAGCGGGTTGCCAAGCCTTGTCGCACTGCTCTCAACGACTTGCTGAATTAAAACTAAACAGACAAAAATTGGCTCCAATACACGCGGTGAAGGTGGTTGGACTGCGGAACTGTACGCGACACCCACAGCGATTAACCATGCGACGTTACGTGAATTCCCACGCGTGCTCTGCAAAGAGTAGCTGGAGATTCAGGCAGACACACCAGGTGGTGATGAGCGTCGGCGCAAGGTGTATATTTGCAATACCAATCTAGATACACCGCACAACACTATGCAATATTGTTCACGGGGTTAGGGTTTGTAATTAGCGGCAAATATTGTAATACGAAAATTGGATTATACATTCTTCAGAGCTATCAATGAACATGCAAAAAAATATAGGTCATAAAATAAACGGGCCCGAAAACAACAAAAGGGAAGTAAAGACGCGTAAACACGTTGCTGCACATAATGCACGGTCGAGGCAATGTCGAATGAAACTAGCTGCGGATTAGGCTGGCGCAAAGCCCAGTTAAACCAAATAAACACTGAAAATTACACTGAAAGCAGAAAAACCACACTTTAAAAAGAGGGAGGTGGTTCGACAAGATGGTATTCGATGAAACGGAACTCGATAAGCGGTCTGGGAACCTGATTTTGGCTGCTTCGGCGTGGTTCGTTATATCTAGATTTCACTGTAATAAGTTCGGTTAAGTTACCTAGCTTGCTCAGTAGTAAAATGCGCTAAGGTGAACTCTCAGGTTCCTACAATGATTTACCTAAAAAGCATACATAGCTACATGACTCCAGAGGCCCAGTTATGCTTTTAAAGCGTATTATATTACAGCATCATATTGTTGCTGAGAGGTAGAATGGGTTTTAGAGCTATTGGTGCTTCGAAACAATTTGCACAGGCAAAAGAGGTGGCATATAGAAGTTGGTTGAAATATGCTGTTTGACGACTTGTTAACGCATCTCTGTTTTTAGGCTTTCAGGTATAACGAGCTATTGTTTTTAGTACTCATTGGTGTTAGATTAGTTGATTGGTTCGCATCTTGTTTAGATAACAGTGGATGCAGATAATCTTGCTTAGATGACAGAATTAGTTGCACCTTACGTGTACTGGGTTCAAATATGCATGAGCGACAGCTTTAACTACGAAAAATATTTGAAGGAAGGACGGGAGACCTAGAAACGGGACTGTGTCCTCTACGTCCTTCTTTGAAATTTTTATCGTGCCTAAAGGTGTCGATCATGCAGTATCCAGCTTGAACCCACACGTTTTTATGAGGAATAACGTGGGGCCAGAGCTGCCCCATATGGACACCGAACTAAACAAAAATATTCTCCTGTGGGGTGTTCTAAACTTTTTGCAGGTACATGCCACCATTAGAATGGATGACGGCCGTCAGTGTGGCAACTGCATTTAGTTGTGGCTTTTGCGACTATAGCAGGACATGAGTTGGGAGCAAAAGCTTTCGCGGCTGAGGGAATTTTTCCCCCAGGTTTTTTTATAGCGAGAAAAATGAAAAAAATATTGTGCATTGCTGGCGTATGCTGAGAAGGGGGGGAGGGGGGGGGGCTTGTACGCGGGGGGGGGGTGGGGTGGCTTGTATCAGTAGCAAACCACATCCCATGTTTCACTTTGCACTTGAGGGGTATGAAAAGGTACTAAATAAGTAATTGGAGACATTCATTGTTAGGGTTTACCCAATCATTGCAAAAGAGCACCACATGCACGTAACTTTCATATCAAGAATATACATGGCCACAATGGCTAAGTAAACTTACTTCTGGTACATTTTTCTGATGTCATTGCACATGATGGAAAAAATTCTGAAAAGTGACGGCAGCCCCTCAAGAGAAGTTGATTGTGTGGAGACGGCTGACACTTCTGATGAAAATGCGTTTGCACTCCGACCAGAGGGTTCCGCTGACCAGTCTGCATCTGCTGCAGATCAACCATCAGCGCATTTGGATCATGGCGCACAGTCAAGGCTACAAGGAACAATTTTTTGTCAAGTCGACTTGAAATCGACCGCGTCATTGCAACACAAGGGCTCAAGTAAACTTGAAGCCAACCATGTCATCACGTGGTGTCCACGCACGACCAGCTTCTGTATCAATTAGTATATTGAACATCTAACACCTTTCGAAGGGTCTAGGTAGGCTGACAATGCAACTTCTTTCCACTTGAAAAGAAGAAATAACGTAAAGAGAGTTCCCACACTCCGCAATGGGCATGTCACATTTTCTTCTACGTATCCAGGTTTCTGTCATCGGGGTCAATTTTGGCTCCCACTGCGACTTGGGATGTCAATGCGGCGATGTAGAGGACGAGAGCTAGGGAGACGGCATTTGCCTAGGCGATGAGAACAATGACGACGCTGACTACCACCCAGTGGATGAAGTAATGCTGGAGTACGTAACTGTGTGCATGGATGATGCTATTGTTTTTAAACCAACGTTTCTGCTTTAATAGCTAGATTATGTAACTTGTCCTCTAATGAACACTTTTGTCATTGATGCCTAAGTAGTACGGGGTCTTACGTTTTAGGGTCTTAGCAGGGGGTCTTCATTTTGCTTATGCGGCATGGTAGAGGCAAGGTAAAAAAATCATTACGTGTCACATTCCTTGCAACCCTATTTTAGGGATGACAAAAGATCTGAGCCCCGGGATGAAAAGGATTGGCGGCAATAAAACTTGCGAGAGCCGCATTCCTTTGGTGGAGGAGGCCAGCCTGAAAAGGCTGCTAACTGTGTGCCACGAGTGCCTCTCCACCTGCCACACTGAAATTGTGTGCAAGGGGAGTACGGAGGTGTACTCCAGGGCAGATTTGCTGCTGGTCACGACGTTTTTTTGGATCAACCACGAAACTGTTCGGCGGCAGCCCATTCTCAACCTCAAGCTCCGCGCTACAATTATTTTTGGGGGATGCAACCCACATGTGAGCCTAAGGATGCTGGCATATATTGGAATGCCAGTTGTGACACCGTGAATATTCTTTGCCATTCAGCATGATCAACCTCTGCCCAGAAATTGACAACGTAAACCCTTAAGAAATTAAGAAATTGAATTTGCATAATGGCAGATTTATTTAGTTTTCTTTTATTTCAGTTTTGAACCGCTGAACAAGATCAGCTTCTCGAGAATTCCCAAGACCCGCCGGTCAAGCTTGCTAGTGATGGCCGAGCGAATACCCCTGGCTTCAGTTGCAGGTACGTAACCTACTCACTTCTGGAGGTTGAACGAAACAAAATTCTTCATTTTGAAGTCGTGCAGGTTCGTATTGACTGAAGATTTTTTTTTAAATCAAGCGGTTTCTAATGTTCTCCGAACAGTGCATCTGCCTGATAGTGTACTAAAAAGTGCCGAGTAGTGGACACTCTCAAGTTGTGCAATCTGTGAAGTAACAGTGTTGCGTGTCACTTGTTTTAGTCCAATGAAGCTGCGGGAAGTTACTGCATGGAACTTGAGGGCCGAAAATGTCGTTGATGTTCCTAGAGGACCACGGCGCTGCTGTCGAGATCATCATTACAGACAAGCATACACAGATAAAGTGCTTCTTTCGGACGGCGAAGCAGAGCATCTGGCACGAATTTTCTTCGCCTTCCGAACAGTAAACAGGCTCACATAATGAGCCTATGAGAACCAATGCGCTCAATGTGTGCATTTGCAGTCTGCCGAACTATCAGTGTTTGGATCCTTTTGTTCGTTATGTAACTGAAGGTTGAAACTGCGCCCAATCATATAATAAGTAAAAAATTACTTGTGGGATATGAGGCTTGCCGTCGTTGCGGCCCCTGCATCTAAATTTTGTGCATGTGGTTTTGTGCTTCATCCAAAAAATAGCTGCTGCTGCCAGCAGGCCACCTATGACGTCTTGCTCAATTGCACAGTGCCTTAGTGATCGCAGGCTAGCGTGGCTGTTATTTGCTCGCATGACAGCAAATTGTTTTGTTTTATGCTTACAGGATGTAAGCGTTTGTAGATGACAATAATGACTAGAGGTGGGAACTTCTCCAGGAGCTTTCCTCAGTTCTCAGTCATTATGGGCACTTTTTTGTCCTAGCACACGCAAGGGCCTTGAGATACGGACGCAGCCAAATCATTTGAGTTTGGCTAGTGCAGCCAAGAGACTAATAATATTGAATGACTAAAAAAGTACCTTTGATGTTTACAAACATTTTTCCTGGTTGCACAAATAAAACGTAGCATTGCATGGTCCGTCTATCATTATATATGTCAACTGACAAGTGCTCTAATTTTTCTTTGGAATCACTGCAACTACACCTGAAAAAACTGAAATATGATTAAAGGCATAACCCCATGAAGCGATTTTTGTAAAGGATAGGATTTCGTCCAGCAGCATGTTAACTATGAGGGCAGAACGGATGTCAGATTGTCTCCGTGTGGCCATTTCCTGCGCTTGGCATAGAGGGTTTTTGCATGCTATGTAGGTGAGGTCAGCACCCATTCCGTTCTTTCTTTATTGCGGTTGTTTACCATTTATAGGGTTCGTATTTCTGTCGCCTCTATATAATCAACAGATGTGAAACACTAAGCAGTTTACGCATGCAGTGCCGCAATGCTTGGGAGGGAGCCATCTGTTCATATGTTCTTTTTCAAGTTTCTCAGAGACTTGGCTGATATAGTGCCCCGAACGGTCAATTTGAGGGAACCTCAACAGCCAACGTTTGACCATAAGACTTGGTCACGGCAAGTCCCTCAGTATCCTGGGGGACTGCCAAGACCACAATGACAACCGTACACGTATCAAAATCACGCAGGACACATCTATCCGTCCTGAAGAGAACTTGCCAGCGATTGTTAGTCAAGAGGATAACAACAATTCACTTGTATAGTACAGGGTTTTTTTGTTGTACGCCCCATTGGATTTTTAAATGCAGAGCATTTCTTTAACTCACGATGTCACCCGGCGTTGGCGTGCCTCGGCGTCCGCAACAGCCGTTCCAGGTGCGCCCTCTCCCCCACTCCTCCTCGCCTGCTCTCCGCTGCTCCTCGGGTGTGCTCTGCGTGCTCGGATCGCGTTCAGCAACAAGTGGGGCGCGCATGCGTCGTAGTTTGGCGCGGGAGCAACAACAGATGTGGCGTGATCGTGACGTAGTCGTGACGTGGTCGTGGCGCGGTCGTGCCGTGATGGGGCGGTTCTCGGCGTTCGCTCTCGCTGTCAATTTCTTTCGAACCAGATAAAATCGGGTATGTGCGCCCCCCGAAAATGCTCTGCATTTGACCGTGCCCCTCGCGAGGGGGATGTTTTGTGAGTGATAGTCGCCCTGAGCAGTTGTCTGAAGTAGATGGAAATCGAGAACGGGACTTTATCCCGATGACGCTGCTTCAGTCATTGCTGTGTTTTTTACACTTCACTTCCAATTAGTGTCAGTATTTTTGTGTGTAGTAGTAATTTTAATACTTTTTATGGATATACTTCAGGTGTTGTAACTTCATCATTTTTCCCGGCCGCGGCGGCCGCTTTTCTGATAGAGGCGAAAAGCAAAAACGCCCGTGTGTACAATATTTCCGCGCACTTTAAAGATCCCCAAGTGGCCAAAATTAATCCGGAGCCCTCCACTACGGCGCGCCTCATCACCTGCGTTGCGTCGGCGGGTTAAACCCTACAATCAATCAATCAAATCAGGTTGTATGGTTGGCGGGCTCTTCTTTTTATGTCTTACTAGCGGTAGTACCCGGCGGTGCCCGGGTGGGCCATTATATTAAGGACAGCAATTGGTATTTGTTAGTCGCCATATTAGGCTACTTCATTGGGAAGTGGTACACACTCGGGAGCGCCTGCCTGCTGTCAGTACATAGGCTCCTACTGCAGGAGCGTTGTGGTAATGTGAAACGACTGGTACTCGTGTTTTACTCCAACTCTCGCTAAACAAATGGCACCAAGATGGTGCGTTTGATCGAATCAGTCAGTGAGTGAAAAAGGTATTGCCGCGAACCATGCATTGGGTTTGTTTATTTGTGTTTTGCTTTTACCGCCCGGCTGCGCCGGTCTGTGTTATCTCCGTGCCAAGGGAAGCGCGTGTTCGATTCTTTCTTTCTGTGCCGCATGTGTTATCTGTTCAGATAGGGAGAGCGTTCCGATCTAACGTGAACATCCCGGAATAATCTTCTTGCATCTACAATGTTCTCGATGCGAATCGACGGTTCCAGAACCACGCGCGCCAAAAGATAAAAAGCCTGCAGAGCAGACGTCGGGGCATTCCATTCTGCGACGCTCGCCGACGCACGTACGTCACTTTGTTGACCACTGCTTCGCCGTCTCTGTATTCTTTTCAGTTGTTAGGGGAGCACAAGTTCGCTCCAATAAACGTGTTTCTCATTCAACACAACTGCATCGTCCTTGTCTTGGTGACATCTGGTAGAGGTGCTGGGTACACACCCTTCATGCCCACTACAACCTCGAAAAGCCGCCAAGCCAGTCCAACAAGAGCCAGCCCCCGCCTGCAAGATTTACCGCCCGAGTTCGGTTTGGTGCCAGAAGGGCCCAAGAAAAGGAACGCTGCAACCAACACCATGGTGCAAGAAACAACGTCGCCAATCGTCCTGCAGCAGCCCCGGGAACCGCCATCGTTCCGAGGAGCCCCCGCAGAAGACCCATAAGAATGGTTGGAGAAACTGGAGCGCGTCCGGAAATTCAACAGGTGGGACGATGCAGAAACGTTCCGGCACGTTTTCTTTTACTTGGAAGATTCGGCTCGCACTTGGTTCGAGAACCACGAGAGCTCCTTGACAAACTGGGCTCAGTTCAAAAGCGAGTTCACTAAGACCTTCACTACCGTCGTGCGGAAAGAAAGAGCCGCCCTTTTGTTGGAAACACGCACGCAACACCCCAACGAAGGAGTCGTGATTTTCGTTGAGGAGATGAAGCAGCTATTTCGCCGCGCGGACCCCGAAATGACGGAAGAAAAGAAGTTGCGCTTCTTAATGCGCGGAGTGAAGGAGGAACTGTTTGCTGGACTTGTCCGAAATCCGCCCAAAACCGTCGCCGAATTCGTGACCGAAGCCAGCACCATTGAGAAAGCCCTCGAAATGCGTACTAAGCAGTATGACCGCAACTTTGTTGGCGCGGCCAATGAGAACGACTTTGGCAGCACGCGAATCCCGGCCGACAGCCTACGCGAGACTATCCGCGCAATAGTGAGAGAGGAGCTGCGGAAACTTCTCCCAACGCCGCCGCAGCCCCAAGTCGCTTCCCTCACCGACGTGATTAGAGAAGAAGTGCAACAAGCGTTGGGAACTTCTACGCCATCCGAGGTACCCCGAGAGCCACAAGCTATGACATACTCCGCGGCTGTTCGTCGACCCCGCCCTGCTCCAACACGCCGGCAAGAGGCCCCGCCGTACCGCCGCCCACTGTCACCCGCCCGACCCCCGGTAGCCCGAAACCAGACGCCGAGGAAGACGGACGTATGGCGAACTCCCGATAACCGTCCTCTGTGCTACCACTGCGGAGAGGCCGACCACATTTACCGTCGCTGCCCATACAAGAGACTCGGACTGCGTGGTTTCTCCGTCGACGCACCTCGCCCTCTCCCTGGCCAACGACCACGTGAGGTCGACGAGTATCTATCTGAAACCAGCCGCGGCCCAGCGCGTTTCAACCGTTCGCCGTCGCCCTACCCCTACCAATCGCCGAACCGCCGTAGCAACGCTGACTTCGCCCGTGGAAGGTCCCCCAGCCCACGCGGGGGAAACTAAAGGCGGCAACTTCTGGAGGTGAAGTTGCTCTACGGCGAAAAACTGGAAACCCTCCAACGACGCAAGGACGCGCTGAAGACAGTGATTCACGACATGCCCTCATCCCGACGACCCGACCTAACCCTGACGAGACTCCCGAACACGACGACAGCTATACGCCGCGACGCTTACCCGACCTGACCGAGACGTCCGCTGAGAAGACGTGGACAACGACGACGCACAGTGCCCGACCGTCAACACGCACAAGCCGAGATGCGACGCCCCGGCGCACCCGGAACTCGAGGAAGGCGGCATCCGACGTCAAGGTGTCCATCGACGGTTTTGATGTAGTCGCCCTCGTAGACACGGGAGCCGACTACTCCGTAATGAGCGGACCATTTGCGTCTAAGCTGAAGAAAGTTATGACCAGATGGGACGGTGCGCACATACGCACAGCAGGAGGCCACATCGTGACGCCAAGTGGAACGTGCACATCGCGCGTCACCATAGACGGCACGACGTACCCTGCAGTGTTCGTCGTTTTGCCCAACTGCTCCCGCGACGTAATTCTCGGAATGGACTTTTTGACAGACAACGGCGCAATAATCGATCTCCAGACGAAGTCGATAACTTTTTCCTCCGACCACTCCATGACGCCGGAATCGAACCCCGAACACCGTGCAGCTGTAAGGATCGCCGATGATCACGTCACCCTGCCACCCCGCGCAAGCTTGATGATCACCGTCTACTGTGAAGGTGCTGCTCCCGACGTCGACGCTATCGTGGAGAGTGACCGAAGGTTGCTTCTTGACCGCGGTGTGTCTGTCGCAAGAGGCATTGCGCGGTTTAAGCAGCGCAAATCCCACGTTTTGGTCACCAATTTCACCGAGGAGTACCAGCATTTAAACAAGGGCGCTGCAATTGCGTTCGTCGAAGAAACGCAACAAGCAAGTGACGTGATAGCAGTCGCCGACTTTGAACGCGCACCCGACGATACCTTCAAGCTTCCGCACCCCTTCGACGTGAATCCGGCGCTACCGCAAGAAGAAAGGAACAAGTTATTGGCTTTGCTGCGTCGCTACAGCGAGTGTTTTTCGTCGAACTCAAAGTTACGTCAAACACCTCTGGCGAAGCACCGGATAATAACCGAGGATGGAGCCCGACCTACCCGACAGTCACCGTACCGCGTCTCTTCCCACGAGCGCGAAGCCATCCGGACTCAAGTCGACGACATGCTCAACGACGACATTATACAGCCATCGAAAAGTCCGTGGGCTGCGCCGGTCGTACTCGTGAAGAAAAAAGACGGCACACTGAGGTTCTGCGTTGACTACCGGCGATTGAACAAGATCACCAAAAAGGACGTGTACCCCCTGCCACGAATCGACGACGCCCTCGACCACCTCTGCCATGCGAGATACTTCTCATCGATGGACCTGAAGACCGGCTACTGGCAAATTGAAGTGGACGAGAGAGATCGAGAGAAGACTGCATTCATAACCCCGGACGGCCTATACGAGTTCAAGGTAATGCCGTTTGGGCTATGCACGGCACCAGCAACGTTCCAAAGAGTCATGGACACTGTGCTAGCTGGCCTGAAGTGGCACACCTGCCTCGTATACCTCGACGACGTTGTGGTATTCTCCCGGACTTTCGACGAACACCTCGCAAGGTTGCAGTCTGTACTCGAGGCCATCCGTACGTCGGGTTTAACGCTGAAGCCTGAAAAGTGCCGCTTCGCGTACGAGGAACTGAAGTTTTTGGGCCATGTCGTCAACGCCGCGGGAGTCCTGCCTGACCCGGCGAAAACTTCAGCCATAGCGAACTTCCCAAGGCCGAAAGATAAGAAGGGCGTCCGTAGATTTCTTGGACTGTGCGCATACTACCGGCGCTTCGTCGCAAACTTCGCACGCATTGCAGAGCCGCTAACGCGCTTGACGAAAGATAGCACCGCTTTCAGCTGGCAAGACGACCAAGAAAAGGCATTCTGCGAGCTGCAAAAACACCTGCAAAGCCCGCCCGTGCTCGCTCATTTCGACGCCAACGCCGAAACGGAGATACACACGGACGCCAGTGATATAGGCTTGGGTGCCGTCCTTGTCCAAAAACAAAGCGGGTGCGAAAACGTAATCGCCTATGCCAGCCGTGGTCTGTCGAAGGAGGAGAAAAACTACTCTGCCTCCGAAAAAGAGTGCCTGGCTATTATATGGGCCATTTCAAAATTTCGCCCATACGTGTATGGCAGACCGTTCAAGGTTGTAACAGACCACCATGCGCTGTGTTGGCTCGCCAATTTGAAGGACCCCTCTGGCCGTCTTGGGCGGTGGAGTTTGCGCCTGCAAGAGTTCGACATTACAATCGTCTACAAATCCGGCAGGAAACACTCCGACGCCGACTGCCTGTCCCGCGCCCCTGTCGACCCACCACCACAAGACTCCGATGAAGACAGTGCGTTCTTCGGGGTTGTTACGGAGAGCGACCTAGCCGCCCAGCAGCGTGCCGACCCCGACTTGCGAGTAATGATCGACTACCTCGAAGGACGAAACGTCGCCGTGCCTAGAGCGTTCAAGCGTAACTTACCAGCATTCAGCCTCAGAAACTCCGTCCTCGTGAAGAAGAATTTCAGCCCCGGAACAAGAACGAATTATCTACTTGTCATCCCCGCAGACCTTCGTGACGAAATTTTGGAAGCGTCCCACGACGACCCGTCTTCCGGACATCTCGGCACAGCTCGCACTATTGCAAAAATTAAGGCGAAGTACTTCTGGCCCCGCCTTACATCCGACGTCACCCACTACGTTCGGAGTTGCCGGGACTGCCAGCGACGAAAAACGCCGCCGACAAGACGCGCCGGACTTCTACAACCGATCGCCGTCCCGCGGAGGCCCTTTCAACAAATTGGAATGGACCTTCTAGGCCCGTTCCCGACGTCACGATCGGAGAACAAGTGGATTGTCGTAGCGACAGACTACATGACGCGCTACGCAGAGACCGCCGCTCTTCCGCGGGGGACTGCACAAGAAGTCGCCAAGTTCTTTATAAACCAAGTTGTGCTGCGACATGGAGCCCCTGAAGTCCTAATCACGGACCGCGGAACGGCCTTTACCGCGGAGCTGATGCAAGGAATCTTACGCTACAGCAACACGGATCACCGAAGAACGACGGCGTACCACCCCCAAACGAACGGACTAACAGAACGCCTGAACAAGACAATTGCGGATATGCTGTCCATGTACGTCGACGTTGAACATAAGACTTGGGACGAAGTCCTCCCGTATGTCACGTTTGCGTACAATACAGCGACGCAGGAAACTACGCAGATGACACCGTTCGAGCTTGTCTACGGAAGACGACCGACTACGATGCTCGACGCCATGCTTCCGCATGTAGAAGGCGACGACCTCAACGCCGACGTCCAAGGATACCTTCAACGTGCGGAGGAGGCCCGCCAGCTCGCTCGAGTTCGTATAAGGGACCAGCAGCTGGTGGATGCCGGCCGCTACAACCTCCGACGCCGAGACGCCGAGTACCAACCAGGGGATCGTGTGTGGGTTTGGACTCCCATCCGACGACGCGGACTGAGCGAGAAACTTCTGCGACGGTATTTCGGACCCTACCAGATTCTGCGACGTGTTGGCCAACTTACCTACGAAGTGATCCCCGATGGTGACTCCGGCACATCACGACGACGTACGCGGCCCGAAGTCGTCCACGTGGTTCGCTTAAAACCTTTCTACGAACGATGACGAACTTTTATTTTCATTTTCGGACTGTCGCTTATGTTAGCATCGGGTCGATGCACTCTTAGAGGGGGGGTAATGCCGCGAACCATGCATTGGGTTTGTTTATTTGTGTTTTGCTTTTACCGCCCGGCTGCGCCGGTCTGTGTTATCTCCGTGCCAAGGGAAGCGCGTGTTCGATTCTTTCTTTCTGTGCCGCATGTGTTATCTGTTCAGATAGGGAGAGCGTTCCGATCTAACGTGAACATCCCGGAATAATCTTCTTGCATCTACAATGTTCTCGATGCGAATCGACGGTTCCAGAACCACGCGCGCCAAAAGATAAAAAGCCTGCAGAGCAGACGCCGGGGCATTCCATTCTGCGACGCTCGCCGACGCACGTACGTCACTTTGTTGACCACTGCTTCGCCGTCTCTGTATTCTTTTCAGTTGTTAGGGGAGCACAAGTTCGCTCCAATAAACTTGTTTCTTTTCCAAACAACTGCTTCGTCCTTGGCTACGTGACAGTATTATTGAGCCGCCGAAGTTGGAGTGGTTCCCAATTTCAGAAAGCCATGTGATGAGTGGGCAGCCTTCGCTCTGGAGAAAGTATTGTCTGGACATCCAGATCGCTGTTAGTCACCAGGTTCTCCCACAGCTCAAGGTCTGGAAAAGTGGATGGAAGAAGGAGGAGCTTGGTTTGCTTGCACTCTTATATTTTATTTATTTATTTATGTACATACTGCAGACCTTTCATAGGTCCAAGCAGGACAGGCGCTTTACAACAAGACGCAAAAAAGAAGAACATAAACAACAATGCACTATAAACTTGAGAACATCAAGTAAGGGAGTTAACACAACGGGATTGAATATCAGCGTTCCAATCATTTATTGTTTGGGGAAAAAAAGAGAACTTGAACAGGTCTGTGCGAGCGAAATATGGCGTAAACATTCCCGGGTGATAGTGGCGTGTAGACCTTCTTGACAAAGGAATTAAATAGTTACTGGGGTCTCGCCCAAGGTTTCTGTTGACGACAAGAGACAGGAAATCTAAACGGAGTTTCTTCCGACGTGCCTGAAGTAATGGAATGTTATTATCACGCAGTAAATCTGAGGGGGAATCGTAAGGGGAAAATTTAGAATATATGAACCTGGTGGCCTTCCTTTGGATTTTTTCCAACTTACTGATGTTTGAAGATGTGAACGGGTCCCAAATTATACATGCGTACTCGAGTTTTGGTCTAATCAAGGAATAATAACTCAACAGCTTAACATTAGAGGGTGCGGCTTTAAGTTTATGTCTTAAAAAACACAGCTTACGAAACGCAGATGAACATACATTGTCACTGTGCTCGTTCCATGATAAAGTATTCGTTAATGTCAAACCCAAATATTTTACAGAAGTGACCTCTTTCAGTGGCGATGATCCCAACTTGTAGTTAAAGCTTAAAGGCGCTTTCTTGCGTGTAATGCGCATTATGACACGTTTTTCTGTGTTTCAAACCATTCCCCAGCGGGAACACCACTCACCAATTCTACCGAGACTTTTAGACAGTTTTCTTGGTCACTTGGAGAGCTGATGTTACAAAACAGGACACAGTCGTCCGCAAATAACCGCATTTCCACACCAGCGCAAGCTTCATATTCGATATTATTCACAAAAAGTAAGAAAAGCAATGGTCCCAAGACGCTTCCTTGGGGAACGCCAGAGCAAACTGGAAGAAAGTCAGATTTTTCATCGCCGAGTGAGACATATTGCTTACGATTAGATAGGTAGTCCGCTATCCATGAGACAATAACATTAGAAAGTCCAATATTCCTTAATTTTATGATTAAACTGTGATGGGGAACCTTGTCGAAGGCTTTACTAAAATCCAAAAATATTGCGTCAATTTGGCCATTGCAATCTAGTACCGAAGCGAAGGAGTGTATAACAGAGACTAATTGTGTGGATGTGGAATATCCTTTCCTAAATCCGTGCTGATGCTCGGTTAGTACAGAGTTACGTTGGAGAAAATCGTTTATGTGGTTGGCAATAATGTGCTCCATTATTTTCGAACATGTAGATAATAAAGATATCGGTCGGTAGTTATCTATTGAAAACCGGCAGCCTTTTTTATAAATGGGCACGACTCTTGCTACCTTTCAGTCGCTTGGGACATATGATACGAGGAAGAGTGCAGGTTGCAACCACAACTTGAATTCGGCAGCAGAAGACGCAGGGAACACATGATGGAGGCCGGCTGGGTGAGGGGTATTCTTCCTCGTAGGAAGTGCTATCTCAGAAGATATCAACGATGCTCATCGGTACAGTTTTATCATAAGTAACATGGGCTCCCTACGGGAGGCGCGAGGTGGCAGGAAGTGCCAACATATGCCGAGGGCTAACCTTTGCGCTTTGTACTGGTACATCTTCTCTTTTAAATTTATGATATATGACACCTGCTCCTACGGGAGATGCGTAGTTGCCGAAGGTGTCAACAGATGGCGACCGTTAAGCGAACGCTGAAAACTCAACTGAATTTTACGTCCAAAAGGATTCAGATTAAAAAATCTCGCTGGCCTTCTTATCCGCATGTTAAGAAAAAATCCTGAAAGTGGTTTTTGGGCAATTAAATGGGCAGCATTTTCAAGAAAAAACGAATTAGAGATATCAACTGGCTGGGTGGTTACTTACGAAAGTGTAAAAACACAGTGTTTCCCGAAATCCCGCTTGCCTCTATTGGGAGGGTGTCATTGAAAAATGTTGTGTAACAGTGTTGAGATACGTGAGTAAGTTGCTTATATCAACAAAAACCAGTTAGATATCTCAGATGGCGGGCGGTAAAAAAATTAATATGTGAAAAACTATTTTACCGCTTTTCACTCTCTCCATGGAGAAATTTTTAAATTTTTAAGAAATATTGACCTCCAACACCGTAATCACAATGTGCCCTTGCAATCTGTAGCTATTTGAAAGAGCAGTGGCTAGACGTGTACATAACCTGTCAGGCTTTTTTGGCTCATCAGCCGTGTCATTTGTAAAAAAACAATTTGACCCTTTTAGCGGCGTCCCAGAGCGAAATCCTTAAAAACGGTTCTGTGCAATTGTATGAGTAAAATATTCTAGCAAAAATCAGTTGGATTACTGAATCGGTGGAAGATTTATTTGAGAATCTTTAGGAACACCGTTTTAGTTCCCCAATGCGGAATTACCTCGCTGGTGTAGGTTAGGGCAAAATCCAAAAACTACTTTTTAGGTATTCTTAAGGGCTACTTGTATCAGCAAAAAGCGCTTCGATATGTCAATGGGTGACCGAGAAAATCACGAATTCGCGAAACCACGATTTCGCCATTTTTTTCGGTTAGGAGGGCAATATCTGGAAAACCCGCCTTAGTGAGCACCTACTCAATCAGGCAAATAAACTCGTGAAATTTCAAGTCTCTAGGTCTAACAGTTTTGCTTGGCGTTGATGAGTCAGTCAGTCAGTCAGTCACAGTCAGTCAGTCAGTCGGGCACTTCTTTTTATAGGTATAGATTCATCCGGATCATGCAAATTAATGTCACAATCTTGTCCATCTTCTATGTAGGTCTGGATTTGGAGACCTTGGTCCACACCCCTAACTTTCCTTCACTTCCTGAATCCTCTTTTCTTTTAATCTGCCCCACCCCTATGCTTTATGTGGCTTCTGTTGATTTCTTCACTGCTTGTACTTATGTACTACTGGTGCGCGACCTTACTGCACTTTTACTCTATGTTGCTGGGGCCTTCTATTGCTGCCTTGTCTTGCTTTGCCCGACAGAACATTTCACTTCTCATTGGGAAGAGCTGATTATGTGACATTATGTGGTGTACCTCTGTTGTGGCACAAAAAAAATTCACAGCATATCCACGGGGTGAATGATGATGAGTGGGCGAAGCTTCAGAGGGGAAATCATCGGTAAAACCATGACTCTTCAGTGAAAGTTCGCCCACTACATCTGTGTCCGAACGTAACGTCTAGAAAGTCTCGCTTAAACCGCGCGTCGGCACCTTGGGGCTGAGCTCGCCTGATGCGTTTTGCAGACGCCTCACGAGCTCTCACTGCATCGGGGTCTGCCTGCCGATACGCGCGCTTTCTCGCCGCTTCCCGTTCTCTGACGTTTTGGAGATCCTCTTCGCGCCGGAGCCGTGCCGCTTCGCGTACGGCAGGGTCCTCGCGCCGTTGCCGTGACTCTTGGGCCTCTCGTTCTGGAACGCTGGGATCTTGGCGGCGGCGTCGCGCAGCTTCACGGAGCGCTTCTGCCTCGCGGGCTCGCACATCTGCAGCCTTATCCATCGGGCGACTCCGAGCGCGCGCCAACAGCGAACGGATTTTATTACAACGCTCCCCGCCATCTAGTAAACAATCCAAGAACTAAACTAGAGGTAGCCACGCCATCTAGTAAACAATCCAAGCGCATCTTTTCATCATATACAAGTACCGCCATCTAGTAAACAATCCAAGAACTAAACTAGAGGTAGCCACGCCATCTAGTAAACAATACAAGAACTAAACTAGAGGTGGCTACATACATACGTCGAGGATAGACAGACCCACGCCCTAAGGAGCTTCGCCCCTAAAAAAAGCCACTGATGGGATCCATTTTGTGCTGTAAATAAAGCACTATTTTTGGTACAAGTGCAATATTAATTCCATAAAATGGCCTTGGGCTATACAAGTTACACCTTATTGTGAAATAGTTTGTACTTGTGTGCTCAGCATTCAATGTTTCATATTTTCTGTTGATCCGTGGGCTGCTATCAGTCTGCAACTACTTTGACAGGTCCGAAAATAGGGGGCACCGTATATGTGCATGACATTTTTTTCACCTTGTCACCATGCTCGGTGCACAGCATTACGAAAAGATTGTTTTTTTTTTCCTGCCGTTTAGATGAGCTTTTGTTGTGTCTTTTCCTTATTTGCCACTTTGTCCTGGTAAAGCAAGCACAGTTGATGGACAAAATGAGTAGCTGCAGCTGGTCCTTGTTTCCGTATTTTGTATGATGTTCAAAATGCTTTGCATGACTAAAGTGATCTTTTGATGTATATGTATTTGTAGTGAAGTCTCGAGTCATAACTGGAATAAATATTACTGTATGTTGTATACCTTGTGCGCTGTTTTTCCTCAATTTTCCTTGGATTCTGCCGGTGGGGTACAGTCTGGTCACAATCACTACTGAGATAGCATTGTTCATACGTGGTAATTTTTTTAGTTCTGCTTGAATTCGGAAAGGATTTGCACCGCCTTCTCTCCCAATCTTTTCTGTGAGCCTGCAGGTTGAAGAACACTTAACACATTTGAAGTCTCGTGTAGGCCGTGGGATTTTAGTTCAACACTTCCTGTACTAATTCTTGCATGTTTGAAGCCACCGTACTGCCCAGTCACTGATGGATGCTTTCGGCGTACTGCAGACAGGACGCAGCTAGCAGAATGCGCCTGTTTCCGTTCCCCATTATATGTATCCCCACGTGAACAGTACACACTGCATGAATGCAGAATGCCGTAGAGTTCTGGAAACGAAGAGGCGTCTTTATACACACTTAAAATTCGTTCCTGAAATGAAAGCAGCCTTAATTAGGGCACCATAGCGTAGCTTGTCAGTTCCTGCTGTCTAGATCGCCAGCTGGTTGCAAATAGCCACCTCCTGCGCTGTTTGAGCGGCACTTCCAACACTGCGCGATCCAGGCAAACCGCCTCGAACCTGCCCGTCAATGTCACGCATTGCTGTCACATTTGTAAGCAACAAATTTTTGGTATTTCCTAGCAGCAAAGGTATTCACCTTCTTCTCCAATATGACTACAATGCTTGCAGACACACCTGACAAGGAAGCAGTGGCTTGTAATAGGTTGAAAGACATTTCATTAACTTTTATTAACTGGCAAGTTGTGTATGCCAAGCGCATATCCAGTGAAAAGTTGTCTGATGGGGCTTGCTAGGCCGATCTCTCACGAACCGAGCGCAATACAAGAGTGGTAAACTTATTCCAAGTACCTTCAGTGCCTGGGCCGGGCGTTAGAAAGTGACTTCGTTCGTCCAAATGAAAATTCTTGTGCGAATACGTAAGCTCATCTTTCAAACAAACATGAAATGGCATCTAGCAGTTTTAATGTGAAAGGATCGACGCATGTGTGCGAGAACTGCAAAGCAGATACAAGATGAATGGCTCTTTGATAACAACACAGGTAAAACTAAACATGTCACTTATGTGCAGGGTTTTTTCTCTCTACATATAAGGAGAAGTAAACGGCGAGCTCGGCAAACGTGGTGCGTGGCTTTGTGTATATCGTGTCTCGACGCGTAGACAGCCACATGCGCAAACATGCAAATAAACACCGCTGCACGTATCTATAAGACAAGAATTGAAGAGTTGTGGTAATACTGAAGTATCTAAAACACGCAGATTAACTGTTATTCAATATAATGCAGCCACACCAGGCGCCGGACCAACACCTCTACACTGAGTCCACACGTATTGTGAACCTGGCCCCGTAGCTGCGTACGCTTGCTCGCCAGCGTCTGCACAGTCGACCTTTCTGGTATCCTATCACAAAAACATAGCATATGACTGCATTTCTAACTCCAAAATGACCGTCACATCGTATCAGTTACCCCAGCCGACTTCCTACTCGAGCACTCGTGCATACTGCATCGCTTTCAGGGGCATCCGAGCCGGCCGTGCGTCGGGGTTTCTGGGCTGCTTTCGCGAAGCTACGGGCTCAAGCGAATTCGGAGCTGCCCCCGCTCCTCATTCCTTAATAAAAAAAAAACGTTGTGTGCGTGCTTCTTCCCTTTCTTGTTGGCCTGGATCGGAACGTTTACACACTGCCCTTTTACACCGAGCGGCCGGCGCGGGGCTGACACTTCCGAATATGACGTCATCGACTGCCCGCCAATCGCGAAAGGCTGCCAGGGCTCCGCTCATGCTCTAGGGTAGGGGTCGTTTATTTTGGAGGGAAAAAGCGGTTTGTTTGCGTTTTAGCATTAAATCAACACGTTTTTTTTTAATTCAGCGTGAAGAAAACTTAAACAACAGCGCAAATGACAAGGACTACGAAAGAAGCACAGACAAGCGCTGACAAACAACTCAGCGTAATTTATTGCGGCTCGCTTATAAATACGCTTGTCACACATAAAATACAACAAAACAGAAGA
Organism: Haemaphysalis longicornis; assembly: GCF_048455015.1. Lineage (NCBI taxonomy): Eukaryota > Metazoa > Arthropoda > Arachnida > Ixodida > Ixodidae > Haemaphysalis > Haemaphysalis longicornis. The sequence continues at coordinate 227,143,999 of NW_027526203.1, read as the reverse complement.
TTTACGCAACCATGAGAAAACATAATCACATCTGGTCGTATCTACAACCACACGATTACCCATTCAGGAAATTGATCTCATTTTGTGTTAAAGCCACCGACGGCTTACTGACGCATTTTTCTTTCTTCATCGCAATTTCGAACGCTTCGTGTATCTCCCTCGTGTCTGTATTTCTGTACCTCTTCAAAATGGAGCAGTCATCCAGAAGGGGCATACAGACGCATGATGTGCAATGAAGAGCGAGGTTGCTTCCCGTGCGTGTCTTCATCGAGTTGGCGTGTTCACGCAGCCGGTCATTCACGCATCTTCCAGTCTGCCCGCTGTACGAGCGACCGCAACGAAGGGGAATGTCGTAAAAAACTTCTTTGGTGCACTCCGTGAAGCGTGTGGCATGATTCGTGCTGCACGTTCTTCGATCTTCATTATGCGACTCAGCATTGATTTTGCAGCACAAGTTACCCAACTTGTTTTTTGCTGAGAAGACAACATTCACGCCCGCCCGGTTTCCTACTTTCTTGAGCCGATGCGATACGCCATGAATATGCGGTATAACCGCGACTTTCTTCTTGACTAGCTCCGGCTCTTCCTGCCTACGAGTCCTTCGTCCAGTAAACTCCGCTAGGAGCCTTTCCGCTACCGCCGTCAGGCATTCCTTCGGAAAACCTGCCGCCCCCAAACGCCTCACTTGGGTATAAAAACTTGTTGGAGCCTGGTGGGGGCACGAACGAAGCAGGGCGCTTCTTAGTGCAGTCATGGCGATACCCCTCTTCACCAATTTCGAATGCGCCGACGAAAATGGGAGCAGACTTTTTTGGGAGCGCGGTTCGTGCCTCCAGCACACGTGGTCTTTTGCGAACAGGAGACTCTGATCCAAAAACCTCAGGCGTCCTTCTTCAGGGAGTTCCTTAGTGAGAGTAAACACATCCAAGACCGAGGCAAATATCCCATATATCCGCTCCACCTGTTCCGCCTGGTCGTCACCCTGTTTGTACACCACCAAAAAATCATCCACGAATCGGAACACCTTCACGACGTCTGATTCCTTGAGGGCCTCATCCAGTCTTCGATCAAAGCGGGCCAACAAGAGGTTGCTGAGTGCGGGTGCCAGGCATGAACCGAACCGATGCACACCCCATCCTTCTGGATGAATACTTCACCATCGAACTTTATTATTGTAGACTGCAGGTAAAATGACAGCATGCTGACGAAGTCATCCGCACTGATGCCAACAGAATTCTGGAACCCAATGGTTCCGCCCTCGCAAATTCCATCCTTGACCGCATCGAGAAGCAGCGTTTGCGGCATCGAATAATAAAGATCCTTCACGTCCACCGAGAAGGCGCTTAGACCTTCCTGGTTTTCTTGGTCGAAAAATTCGGATACCACCGGCGCTCTTTTTACAAGAAAGGGGTCCACGATTGGAATGAGGGACAAGCCTTTTTGCAGGTACCTTCCCATTACGTTTTGCCACAACCGCTTTTCAGAAACAATCACCCGAAGAGGACAATCGTCTTTGTGGGTCTTCGCTGAAAAGAATGCGCACAAGCTGAGCCCACTTGCCGACTTGACTGACTTTGTTAGGCCGTCCAGTCCCATACTTTCACATAGGTTGATTGCCTTCTTTTTTAGCTTCTCTGGCTTCCTTCTCTCCTCCTTTCGGAAATTTTCTTCTGGGGTAAGATGATTGCCTTCCTGCCTTAGAGGAGAAAATATGGAACTTCAGGTCAGGCCATTCATCGCATTGGGAACCCTGTAGTGCCAAGAGAAGTAGAAAAAGTGTTGCAGTTAGGTGCGAAGTTCTGCACTCAGCCAAAACTGGACAAGCCTGAACTCCTGTCTCTTGTCAGAAGGGTAGCTGCGAAAGCTAGCTCTGTAGATTTCAGCAGTTGCGTCCTTGAGGGGGTTGATGGCCTTCCTCAGTCCTTGCAGGGAGGGTCTACTATACGCACCCGACAGGTGGTGGAGTCACTGAGGAGGGCGGAATTGAGACTACTGCTGTCAGACAAGGAAGGAGGCTTTGCGGTGATGCCAGCTCAAGAGTATAAACGCAGAACCCGCGAATCGATGGAAGAAAATTTCCGAAAGGAGGAGAGAAGGAAGCCAGAGAAGCTAAAAAAGAAGGCAATCAACGTATGTGAGAGTATGGGACTCGACGGCCTAACAAAGTCAGTCAAGTCGGCAAGTGGGCTCAGCTTGTGCGCATTCTTTTCAGCGAAGACCCACAAAGACGGTTGTCCTCTTCGGGTGATTGTTTCTGAAAAGCGGTCGCGGCAAAACGTAATGGGAAGGTACCTGCAAAAAGGCTTGTCCCTCATTCCAATCGTGGACCCCTTTCTTGTAAAAAGAGCGCCGGTGGTATCCGAATTTTTCGACCAAGAAAACCAGGAAGGTCTAAGCGCCTTCTCGGTGGACGTGAAGGATCTTTATTATTCGATGCCGCAAACGCTGCTTCTCGATGCGGTCAAGGATGGAATTTGCGAGGGCGGAACCATTGGGTTCCAGAATTCTGTTGGCATCAGTGCGGATGACTTCGTCAGCATGCTGTCATTTTACCTGCAGTCTACAATAATAAAGTTCGATGGTGAAGTATTCATCCAGAAGGATGGGGTGTGCATCGGTTCGGTTCATGCCTGGCACCCGCACTCAGCAACCTCTTGTTGGCCCGCTTTGATCGAAGACTGGATGAGGCCCTCAAGGAATCAGACGTCGTGAAGGTGTTCCGCTTCGTGGATGATTTTTTGGTGGTGTACAAACAGGGTGACGACCAGGCGGAACAGGTGGAGCGGATATATGGGATATTTCCCTCGGTCTTGGATGTGTTTACTCTCACTAAGGAACTCCCTGAAGAAGGACGCCTGAGGTTTTTGGATCAGAGTCTCCTGTTCGCAAAAGACCACGTGTGCTGGAGGCACGAACCGCGCTCCCAAAAAAGTCTGCTTCGTCGGCGCATTCGAAATTGGTGAAGAGGGGTATCGCCATGACTGCACTAAGAAGCGCCCTGCTTCGTTCGTGCCCCCACCAGGCTCCAACAAGTTTTTATACCCAAGTGAGGCGTTTGGGGGCGGCAGGTTTTCCGAACGAATGCCTGACGGCGGTAGCGGAAAGGCTCCTAGCGGAGTTTACTGGACGAAGGACTCGTAGGCAGGAAGAGCCGGAGCTAGTCAAGAAGAAAGTCGCGGTTATACCGCATATTCATGGCGTATCGCATCGGCTCAAGAAAGTAGGAAACCGGGCGGGCGCGAATGTTGTCTTCTCAGCAAAAAATAAGTTGGGTAACTTGTGCGGCTAAGTCAATGCTGAGTCGCATAATGAAGATCGAAGAACGTGCACCACGAATCATGCCACACGCTTCACGGAGTGCACTAAAGAAGTTGTTTACGACATTCCCCTTCGTTGCGGTCGCTCGTACATGGGGCAGACTGGAAGATGCGTGAATGACCGGCTGCGTGAACACGCCAACTCGATGAAGACACGCACGGGAAGCACCCTCGCTCTTCATTGCACATCATGCGGCTGTATGTCCCTTCTGGATGACTGCGCCATTTTGAAGAGGTACAGAGATACAGACACACGGGAGATACACGAAGCGTTCGAAATTGCGATGAAGAAAGAAAAATGCGTCAGTAAGCCGTCGGTGGCTTTATCACAAAAAGAGATAAATTACCTGAATGGGTAAACGTGTGGTGGTAGATACGACAAGATGTGATTACGTTTTCTCGTGGTTGTGTAAATCTTCTGTTTTTGTTGTATTTTATGTGTGACAAGCGTATTTATAAGCGAGCCGCAATAAATTACGCTCAGTTGTTTGTCAGCGCTTGTCTGTGCTTCTTTCCTAGTCCTTGTCATTTGCGCTGTTGTTTAAGTTCAGAATGAACCAACTGGCCCCAGTCGAGACGCTAATTCAGTGAAGAAAACCATTAAGTAATGCACTTAACGCATTTTTGTTAAAAGCTCTTCAGCAGCCTTTCAAACAAAAGCTGCCTTTTTAGTTCTAATATTTTTTCTGTGTGTAATAGATGGACCCGCCCGGTTCACAGCACGAAGCTAGGTATTCCACAAATGGAGAATGCATCAGTAGAAAACTGTAAAATGCATCATCTTAGTTTTTTTTCTGTTTTGTGAAATTCTTAAAAAATAGAGATTTTAAATGGAGAGATGGACAGTTTAAAGGTGCGGAAGCGCATATGTCTCCTTGTGGGGAAACTTAGCGAGCATATAATGAAAGCGGCAGAAGTCTTTACGGACCAATAATAAGTGAACGAGGGGACAGCAAAACAGCTTGGCGCAAAAACCAGTGGGTCGCGAATCGTTGCACGCTACATGCACTGGCAAAACACTTTGGAACTCCGGAAGAATGCTCGTAGCATCTTCTTCCCTTACTTGGACTTTCTACCAGCAGCACTGGAAGAAAAATTGGAGACACCCCTCCCTTATAAAAATTTTTACGTCCAGTTAAAAGACAGTCTATCTCCCGGAGGCAATAGACCATGTATGTCCTCTGTGTGTCCCCTGTATTGGAATTTGGCCACTTACTTTTTGTGTCCTCCAAGTGTCCTTTGTGTTTCCGTCCTCCATGTGTACAGTATATTTCCCAAAGGCAATAGACAGCATGCGTCCTCCATTTGTCCAGTATGTTTCCAGAAGGCAATAGACTGTGTGCGTCCTTTGAGTGCCCTAAAATTGGCCACAGACTTTCTGTGTCCTCTATGCGTCCTTTGCATTTCACGTTTCCTCTGTGCGGCCTGGAAGTATCCGTCCACCTTTCTCCTTTCAGTTTTCCTGCGGTTGATGAATGGCTGCAAATAATCAAGTTCTTTATTCCTCATGCACTGAACATCCTTCGAATGGCAAGCGTGTTTATATAATATTTGTGGCGCTTAGAATTGCTGCCAACCACGCAGTAAAACAGCGACGCATTTTTCTGCCTTTACAATGTTTATTTGAGTAACATTGTGAATAATTAAATGCAGTGTACTGAAAATTATGGCCATCATTATTTGGCCACCTGGCCGCGAGAAAGCATTGAAGAAAGCGATCCGGCAATTTCTTTCTCGCTGACACCAAACTCCGAGCACGTAAAAGCTGCAAAAAATGAAAAGCAAGAACACAGCAGAATTATTATTTGCAGGCAATCTTAAGAAAACGGTCAACAGAAACGAACAAGTAACCTACATGACAAACATGCCGGTACATATCATTTAAGAGGCATTCACAGTTGTAGTTCGCCTATGTGTCACAGGGGTGATGATACAGGGGCAGATTATTTAAAGAGCTTGACCAACTCTAGATATCGCACCCCAGGGTGGGACATCACTAAAGTTGTATTCAGTTAATTGATTGATTGACTGATTATGATGTTTAACACGCCGACGCTGCACAGGCGATGAGGCGCGCCGTAGTGGAGGGCTCCGGGTTAATTTGGACCACCTGGGGATCTTTAACTTGCGCCGAAATCTTGAACACACGGGCGTTTTTGCTTTTCGCCTCCATCAGAAAAGCGGCCGCCGCGGCCGGGAATCGAACTCGCGTCCTTGGGCTCAGCAGTATTCGGTTAATTGGTTGCAACCAATTAACCAGAGCGCTCTAAAGCAAATTTAGAGCGCTCTGGAAAGTGGCTGCGCGTTTGGGTGTTCGGTTGGTTCTTTCGGAGCGTCAACCCCAGACTCTAAGATCTCTAAGGACAACAATGGCCGATTGACACAAGCAACGGTGTCTTACGTGACCATATTTGTGGAGCGAGCACTATGTTTCACGAAACGATTATTTTCTCGCTGAACAAAAACAAGCCACGTTTAAATACGGTAAAAACAAAACAAAAGCAGAAAGCGGCTTGCCACAGTATGGTGGCACCATCTAGGTTAACTAACGGTAAAAAAGGTTTCCCAATCGGCTGCAGAGCGGTCGGTTCCTGTGATCAAACTTCAAATTTATTTATTCATTTATGTAGTTACATGTCACGTTGCAAGGAGAGGGTCAAAAAGCCAGCACAGGCGCTGGCTTGACGAGGACCCTACCCCGTGTACACACGTCGACGGCAGCGCAGCACTGCCGTTCTCTAATTACAAAGCAAGTGTCATATGTTAAAAAAAGAAAAAAAAATGAACAGAAAGAAGTCGAACCTCAGTCGACCAACCAAGTGCGAAAAACGAAAAAAAAAACAGATGAAACAAAAAATGAGCAGAACAATTTCTAAATGGTATAATATACAATGCATATTTCATACGAAACAAATATGCAGCTTATTTACATCCTAGAGAATTTCACATTGCGCCATGGTACAACATAAAAACAAGCATGACTGAAAGTACAGATAACACATATGCACATTTAGCTCAACAGCGCCATATCAACATTGTATTGCTTCCACGATTTAAGCGTTAGGTTTTCTGGCTGTACTTTACATATGTATAGTTGGTTTAAGTGGTAAGGTAGCTGATACTGCCCTCTTTGCTTTCCGTAGTTTGTCCTGGAGAGGGGGTAAGCCAATGTTGGATGCGCCGGAATTTAGCAGTATCCTCCAAGAACCTACTACCAGTCTTCATTTCCTTTATGTAGTGTCGCACAAGTATGTATGAATATAGGCTTTTGATTGGAATCATTTTTAGATCGAGGTATAGGTCTTTAGACGGCGAATCACGACAGCGGTTAGTTACATTTCGTAATACCTTGTTTTGCAATGTTTGCAGTTTATTTAGATGGCTTTGTGCAGTCGTCCCCCAGACCAATAGAGCATAGGTTAGTTGACTGTAAAACAATTAGTTGTAAATAAGCAATTTCACATTTTGCGGAAGAAAGTACCGGACCTTGCCGATAACCCCACACGACCTCGAAAGGTTAGTCTTTATTTGATCAATGTGCGGGTCCCAAAATAAATGCTCGTTAAATGTAACACCCAGGGTTTTGACATTCGGAACACAGGGTATTTTAGAGCCACCAAGGAATAAATTCACAGGGCCGCGCATTATTGTGTTTCTAGATCTGAAAACAACTGATTTAGTTTTCAATGCGTGTATAGCTAGGGAGTTAGCCTTACTCCATTCATGCAGTTTTTCCAAAGTAGTATTTGCTGCACGTGTTAATTCTTCAGTGGTATTAGCAGTGAGGAAGAGGCTGGTGTCATCCGCATATATTACATATTTTGCATCAGTGTTGATTTTGATAATGTCGTTGACGTATAGATTGAATAGTAACGGCCCTAAAATGCTGCCCTGCGGGACCCCTGCACTGATAGAAAGAAAATTGGAATGGGCTTTGTTAATGGCAACACACTGACTACGAAATTGCAAGTAACTTCTGATTAGGTTTAAGGCCGTCCCTCGGATACCATATCGTTCAAGTTTGGTTAGTAAAGTCGCATGATTAAGTCTGTCGAATGCTTTCGAAAAATCTACAAAAATTCCAAGAGTTAGTAGCTTTGACTCAAAACCATCTAATATGATTTCTTTTTGTTGAAGTAGCGCATGTGTGGTAGACTTTCCTCGTCGAAATCCATACTGGGCGTCCGAAAAAATGAGAAACTTATCACAAAAGGAAGTAATTCTCGAAGAAATTATTTTTTCTATGCCTTTAAAGAACGTTGGCAGCACTGATATAGGTCTATAGTTTGTAAAGTCGTTTTTGTCACCACTTTTAAATACCGCGCTTACTTTTGCTACCTGAAGCTTTTTTGGAAAAATTCCAGAGGCGAAACAGAGGTTGCATATATACGTTATAATGGGCGTTATTACATCCAGCACAAATTTAACCGGTCGAAGCTGAATGCCATCAACATCTTTGCTGTTCGTGTTTCGGAGAGTTTGGTAGGCTACAAATACTTCTGCTTCAGTGGCAGGATGGAGGGGGAAACTTTTCATGCTATGTTCAGGAAGATAGTTGTTTGGTGTTTTGCTATTGCTTTGTTGTGTCAAGTTAATAAAATGTTCGTTAAACATGTTGGCAAGAGTCGCATCTGGTACCACATCCCCATTCTGAATTATCGGAATGCCGTGCGGCACTGAGCGACCCAGCAAACTATTTATATTTTTCCAGGTTTTGTCAGGACTAGACAATGTGGTGGGGGAAAAAATATCAGTTAGGTAGCGTTTCTTGGAATGGCGGATGGCTTTGTTTAGTTTGTTTCTATATTTTCTGAATCGTTTAAGATCGTCGGTGTCTCTGCTTTCCATAAATTTTGCAAACAGGGTGTTTTTTTCTTGTATCATTTTTACGCATTCTTTGCTAACCCAAGGCTTCTGTGCTTTACGACCTTGTTTAAACATTTTTACAGGGAAACATTCGTTGTAAATGGCTTCAAATTTAGCGAAAAATATGTTATAGTCACTTTCAGCGTCACTTGTGCGGTAAACATCTTCCCACACTTCATTCGCTACTAAGTTCCGGAAACGAGTCAGCGTTACCTGGGTAATATTTCGATAGGGCACAGAATGTCTTTGCTTACGGTTTACGGAAGCTTTTATGAGGGCAAAATATATAGGTAAATGGTCGCTGATAGCGCAATTTATTGTTCCAGCCGATACATTATCGAGTTCAATATTGGTTAAAAAAAGATCAAGCAGAGACGAGTGCGAAGCTGTGATATGTGTGGGACAGTGAATTACATTGCTCAAATTATTCGCCCCCAATACATTTAAGAACTCGGTTCTAATAGCAGAAGGTGCGAGTAGGTTAACATTGAAGTCACCACCCAGGATAAGGTCACATCTGTATCTAGATGCATACTCGGAAGAATGGTCTAAAAATTCAAAAAAGGGTGCAACATTACCCTGAGGTGGGCGGTATACGACAGATATCAAGTACGCTGCGTGCTGGATTGTGAGTACTTCAAAATCATCCGTTATCAAAGACAATTCAGGCACAATATAGGCAGGAAGGGCGTCACTTATGGCGATAAAAACACCACCACCTCTCTTTTCTGAGCGATTTAGAAAAAAGGATTTATACCCCGATATGATAGCTACTTCAGTCTCACTTGCGTACCACGTTTCAGTAAGCATGATGATGTCAAAGTTGCGTGTAAAGCTATGCAATAAGTCAACCAATACTTCGTATTTGTTCCGCGCTGACTGCGCATTAACGTGAAAAATTGTTAGCGAGGCGTTATTCAGACTTATATTTGAAAAAGACCCTTCATTGCAGACCCTGAAAATGCACGATTTAGGGGGAAAACCAAAATTTTAGCTTCAATTAATGAATTTCTCAGTGAATAAAGCATCTTTTGCATTTGGACAAGTGCTGGGCCGGGGCACCATACCACACGAAATCTTTCGAATAACACAAACTTGTATTGTGTCTTCATGGCGCCATTAAAATTCTCTCTGAGGCACATGGTGAACGTCTCAGCGTGCCAATACCTCCAAGGGGTAGGCAAGTTGAAATGCTGACGAAACGAAAAAACAGGATGGCGAAGGAGCACGGTGGCAAGCCCACGCCCTGTTTAATCTTTTTCGCACCGTGATTGTATCCCCATCACATGCATATTTGTAAGAATCAACACGTTTAACCCATGCTCAACATGTTACAGTCAACACAATTTATGCAAGCCAGCTACAAATAATGTCACACCACACAAGAATTTCTGTCTGATCATGACGATGCTGGATGAGCTTAGGAAGGTGGAAAAAATTTCTTGCATTAAAACAGTGAAAGCTGCCCTGTGACTGCACCAGCAATGCAGGCTGGAACAGCATGTTTTCAAGCTGCGACGTCTAAACAATTATCTGGTCAAATGTTCACTGCCTAAAGACCTTGTGCATGTGGTACTACTTATAAAGTTGCTAGCAATGCTTAAATGTTGAAAATTCAACGTATATGCAACTCTTACGTATTATAACTACAAATGTATTGCAGCCTCCTTGCATTTCTTTACCCGTAAACGAAAACTACCCGTTAGAACAATGCTAAGCTGCCTACGTCCTGTAAAAAAATATACTGTGGGTCAACTGCCTCCTAAAAAAAAAAATCGGGGAGTGGGCGTTTTGTTTTACAACCATTAACGCAGTTTTCTTTTTTTTTTTTTTCATGCAACAAGCTTTAGCGTCGAATCCACCCAAGCCAAGCGGCGGCCGCTGGGCCGTCAGCCTAATATTTTCGTTGCCGGCAATGGCAAGGGGGTCGATCACTCACACAGCATACTGGCCGCCGCTCCTGGAAGCTCATTATGACCGCGCCGACGCAGCCGGAAATTTACAATAAAAGAAGCGCGGCGAGCCGAACACCAAGGAATATACTCAACACGTTTAACAAAACAGCACTGCGGCAACGCGTAATAAAATTTTAACATGCACCATGATAAACAATCACTTACGGCAGAACACGCAGCATTTTTCACACGTCGCGTCGACAGACTGGAACTTGCAGTAGAGACTCTTGATTCACGTAGGCACGCACAACTTGTGAGGTATTTTGTCAAATGGCGACCTCGATGTGCGTTTGCTACAGCAGCGCAGTACGGCGACGACACAGACGCTTTGCCAGCACCACGACCGGCTTTATAAAGCCGGTCGTAGCCAGCACTCACGATGTTTCAGGTGGCACAAGAGCACTAACACGTAATATTACGGCAGGAGGAGCACGTAGTAATTCACGTAACACCAGCAAATCGAAAACAAACCACCAAAACCACGCACAACGAACCAACCAGTCTTTTCTTGCGCACCTATAACAATGACTGCATATATGCTAGCCTAGACTAGACTTATTACTACAGTTGGCTATCTAGCAGTATAGTGTACTAGAATTGGGAAGTGTGTCGTCCGCGGCGCCGAACAATGGGAGCGGAGGGGTCACTGCCGCGATGAAAATCGCGGCGGGCCGGTAGGGGCGCCACCAGCAAAAGGGAGGCTACGGCGGCTGCTGCAGCTACGGCGGCCGGCCTAACGATACGTTGCAGTGAGGCTCGTATGTTTCGTTATCGGTGCGTAGGGCGGTTAAAATTTCAACCCCTTTTTAGAACCCACGACCAATAATGTGCACGTCGTGTGCTGGTGCAGTGGTGACGAGAACCAGGGAGACGGCGGGACGAGCGCGACCGCATGTGTTTTGTGCCCAATTGTAACAGCGGCCATCGGTGCAAAGAAGCGCGATCCCTGTTTCGAGTTCCGGCTGACGCCGATGGACGTGAAGCAAGGTCACGACTTATAAAAAGAGCCGACAGAGACCTCGACGACGCAATTGCGGTTTGCGATCTGCCCTTTGAGTCGCAGTTCATTGAGCGGACTGTCTATTAATGGCGAAGCTGTTTTCATCGAGAGATATTACTCAAGACCAACCGCAACTAACATAATATTCAGCGCTCAGCGTTGTTCCCAGTTTCTCGAGGGGCATTGTAAAATCACCTAAAAAGGGGGAAAGATGTCGAATACCGCACGCGAGCATAACCGAAAAAAAAAAAAACAACAAGCGACACCATTCGCGCATACACTTGCTTCCATTTACCGTGTTTTGTAGAACTTGCAGCAATGTACGAAATTGACCCATATATTTACTTATGTCAATGTACGCATCATGCAGATGATTGTTTGTGTGTGTCATTCAATTTTATTTAGGCTGGTATAGTTACTCATGGTGCATGCAAACGGTGAATGCTTTGCACCTTTTTTGCAGTTTATGCCGCTACTGTTATTTTATAACTTGTGTCTCGTGTATGCACAGCAGAGCCCCCGCCTCTTCCCCCCTCCCGCGAAAAAAATTGAGCCCAGGGTCCTGAGCACCCCACGGACTAGGAACGTAACCACCAAGGACGAAATTTGCTACTTGTAAAGTCCATTATCACTACTACTACTGCTGCATTCCAGGTGCATGCAAGGGCGCTAGCTTCGACTAACATCGAATAATTATTTTGCAGTGTCTGAGCCGAGTGTATTCTCTCGACACGACAATCTGGCACTTCACAATTTTCCTAGAAAAAAAAATGAGCATGACATTAAGAAGGAAATTCTTTCTTTGATTATTTTTGTTTGTGCTTTGTTGCGCGTTTGCTTGTAATGTAATGTTGTAATGTGATTGTAATGTTTATATGGTTTTTCTTTCTCTCGAAGCACACAGTCTAAGAGCTAGCGTCAGAACTTCAGCTGCGCCGTTGTGAAGCAGCCGAAATGCGCCCGCCGCGGCCTGCCGCCGCGGACTACGCGACGCGGGCCGCCTCAGCGGTGAGTGCTCCGCGCGTCGCGAGATGGCACTGCATGTAAGAGGGATGCTGTTTGGTGCGGGTGGGGGGAGGAGGGTGTCATCGCTGAGGCGACCCGTTTTGCGCCCGCGCACGACACACTTCCCAATTCTAGTACACTATACTAGCAGTCATAGAGTTTTAGCAGTTACTTTCTTCCTTCATCATCACCCCTGAAGCAAACTAGGCAGACGCCATTATAGTATTTTGTTAAAGTTGATAATAGCAAACATATATATAGTGGCAGTATATTTTCTTGATGCAAGCAACGTCTTTTGTTGTCGTAAGTTGTTGCTACTCAAAACCGAATAAAAATGGATTAACAAACGAAGTTATTATCATCGTCATCTACATCTAGATTGACTGTTTTGTGTTTTGTTCAGCGTCCAAGCATTCACCATTCACTGTTTGTGGGCTTTTCACAAACAGAACGGCCGAATAAAAAAATTAACGTAAACACACGCGCACACGCACACACACACACACACACACACACACACACACACACGCACGCACACAAAAGCACCGTGCGTCAAATCCACGCAGGCAAACAATTCACTCAAATGGAGGCTTAGCAAGACTATGTGAGCTCCAGTATTTAGACCTAGGTTTACGTCCGAATCGCGTACTGAAAAAGAAAAAAAAAAGCTTTGGTGGCTTGGAGGTTAAGTACTCGCCTACTGACTCAAAGGGCAAAGGTTCGAAACCCGCTCAGTGACCTTTGTTTTTTTTTTTAACCGTGTTCTAATTGAAGTTTTTCTGCCTTAGGTTATATTTTGACATTGTTGTTGCTCTTGTTGCTCTCGTCTGGCTGTGTCCCTTTTTTTCCTGTCGCAATATATTTCTACCGCAAGCTCTGCCCCAAAAAACAGTACACCGCTTCAGCATTTAGTTGCAAGGATAAGCCATTTTACAACGACCCTGAAGGAAAACACAGACTAGGACAATCGGAAGCCAATTTTTAGGCTGTTTTTGTTTTCATTGCTTCGTTTTCTATTCGGCTTTTTGTGTTCTTTTTACTTTTTCTGGTCTGTATATTCTTCTCCCTCCCACTTTTTTTTCGTAATGGGAAGGACGAGGCACTTCGAACAGCCTCGTTCAATATGTATCCTTCTTACGCCACTGTTTCATACAAACGTACCAGTTGGTAATATTAATTCTGCGAATTTATCAGACCTCACTAGCACGAAATAACGTATGCAGTGAAGCAGAATTTCCACAAACCATCGGCATTGTTTCTTACCATCTCTAGCCAAGCCAAAAAACTTAACCTTTCGAGTATAATTAAGGCTTACATGCTCGACTTTATATTTACTTGAGGAAGCACAATCTTCAGAAAAAGAATGTAAGGCAACAAATAGTTATCCTTCCTCCCAGTGTCGTAGAGGCAACACAAAAGACATAAGTCAGTCTTTTGACTTCATTTTGCCTTGAGTACATACATAAGCAACAGCATTACGGCACACAGAAGAATTAAGACAGCAAATTCAAGTTCTATCTTACAGCCTTTGTCCTAGAGGAAACACAGGGGAAACAGGCCAAAGTCTTTTGACTTCATTTTGCCTTGAGTACACACATGGGCAATAGCATTGCGGAACTCAGAAAGAGAAGAAAGCAAGTCATTTTTAAAGTTTTATACCTCTCATCCGAAATAAAATCTTCGTACAGAAATTTAAACTTTGTTTTTACCATAGTACATATAAAGGTAAAACATCATGGCTGTTTATCTGGCAGTCTATAAAAAGTACACAGCCTGCTTATGTCCTAGAGGTAACACAAAAGAAAAGTCAAAAGAAAGGCCACACAGTCAACCTGCAGGAGGCACAAAGTAAACAGAAAGGAAAAGTTCATTTTCATTAAGGGCGCGTTTGCTTTACTTTTATTGCATTACCCATAAATGTTGAGGCAACGAGCCAGATTTTAAGACGAAGCTGTGTGAGCCAGTTAAGAAATGCTGCCATTCGATAGCTTCGACTGTGAAAATTAATTTTGGCGTCGATTGTGGATGAAAACAGACTTCAGTGTATTGCAGGTGGATCTTGTGGTTTTCGCCAAGGGGGCAGGAGGAAGGGGGGGGGGCTACCCAACCATGAGTCGGGCGTTGCAAAACGGTCATCATATTTCCGCGATGACGTAATTGTCCGGGCTGAGCATTCCTATAGCAAGATTTGGAGTGTTAAAACGTGGCTTCGTTTGACGACGTCGGACACAACTATGTCAGGAAGTAGTTTGCTTTCGCTGAAGTGTGAAACAAAAAAATCAAAAGAAGGGGCAAAGAGCGATCACATAGACAACTGTGCGCGTAGCGCGCGTTGCGCGCGCATGGTGCTTTTACGTATGAGGTTCTGTAATAATGTATTGGCACACAGTATATTGTAATTTTTTGTAACCTTGCTTCGCAACATCACTTTACTTTACATCGTTATTTGGTCGCAGCAACAAAATCTTTCAAAAACCTGTTCCTCCGATCATTCGGTTTAATAAAATGTCACCTTACGCAACAAAGTCGTCTCTTTTTCTAGTGTTTGAGCGTTTATAAACACTGAAACTTGTAACCATTAAGAATACAAAAGAGCTTTCTTCGTTTTCTACATGTTATCTGGAAGCCGTCAAATTTCGCTTGTATCATTTTACGCTACCGGCTCGCCGCTGTGGATCAGCGGCTTAGACATTGTGCTGCTGAGCACGAGGACGCGGATTCGAATCCCGGCCGCGGCGGCCGCATTTCTGATGGAGGTGATAAGCAAAAACGCTCGTGTGTGCGAGATTTCAGTGCATGTTAAAGATCCCCAGGTGGTCAAAATTAATCCGGAGCCCTCCACTACAGCGCGCCTCATCACCTGCATTGCGTCGGTGTGTTAAACCATAAAATCAATCAATCAAATCAACTTACGCCCCCACCCTCCCCCATCCTACCACTGGGCAACACGTATGCCCCCCTCAAGACAAAATCCTGCCGGCTGGCATGGTTCCAGTGTCTATTCCCCAACTTTGCCTAAGAGCATGCTTCTGTGAGCGCTTTCTTAACGAGACGGAATGCTCAGCAGAGCCAACGTCGTCTCTATTCGTACGTCCCCACAGAGAACTATACCCGTCACGCTACGGCCAGATTCCACCCTTTCTGCAGGTAAACAGAATCGGAAGTTGGGCTAGGTGATTTTAGTTCATCTTCGTGCATACAGCGGGAAAGGACGTGGACTAGAAAGATGAGGGGGGTGGGGGGGCACACAACCTGGCATGTTATTCGACTCTTCTGTGCCTGCTCAGAACCACTTAATAAACGGCTTTTTTGGGCTAGTTGGTTCATGACTACAAAAAATAAACTAGAGCTCATCCAGTCTACTTGTCTTTCTTTGTCCCCGTCCTTTGCGCTCTTGTTATTTTTTGAAGTCAAAGCCACTGCTTGAATCCGACGAATATCAGACTAGAAATCTTGCCTTAAGGACACATTCATCCACTTTGGAAGAAGAGATGAGTACCTAATCAAAATGAGTACCCTATCAAAGTTGTGCATCAACACAGTTACAGCAAAGAGCTCAAGAAGCTCGGCAGTCGACCTCCTCTCGACAACAAATGAAAACTTTTGTGCTTGGTTTCTACCTTGACTCATCGGGACGCGCATAGGCGTAATAAGGAACGAATAGATCACGTTCCCTCTTCTAATATTTCCTTCTCACGAATTCACCGGATTCGCCACTCGTCAGTGCCACCAGAGGACCGTTTTGGGGCGATTAAACACGCATTAACCGAGCCAAGACAGATGCTCTGGGTCCTGCGGGGATAAAATTGTAAAAAAATTATTGGCATTCGTGCAACGCTCACACAAGGACACATTTAAAACCGCCAAGCCCACCCGTGTCAATTTTCTCTGCAGATAGAAGGCGCCGCTCAGATCCCTTCGAGGCAGTCGGGTGGACTTCGCTGGTTCACTTTATATGCCGATTAAAGGTGATATCCAAAGGTTATTGCCTTGTTTTCATGGCTGTTAGAATAGCCATAGACCAGGAACGAACTTCGGGTCTTCCCACTGAAGAGCTTCCTTATGCCATCCTAACATTGCCGTCTCGCCGCTGGCTCCCACCAGTCATCCACAGCGACAACGCGTGATTTTCTAAAACGGCATCCGAGAATGTTCCCTTGTTGGAAAATGAAATGTCAGGCGGAAAACTCCAAGAAAACGTGCACCGCGACACTCATTCAAGGAACTTTAATGTAGAAGAGCTAGCATATGGGGGGGGGGGGGGTAGATTTTGGGACAGAGTGCTCCGAGGTCGGCACGTGTGTTTTCGCAAACGTGATGCCGGGCACTCCACACGCACACGGACGCAAGCACGCACAGGCGCATGCACACGCGCACGAGCGTGCGCGCTGCATCACGTTTGCGAAATCAAACGACTACAACGCGCTAGCGTTGGGAACGGCTGCTGTGGCCGCTCTTGCAAGCGTTGACCGAACTGAACCACGTGGTCGGTTGTCCTTTTGTTGTATTTGCGAACTATTAATGTCTATTTTGAATCCGGTTGCGGTCTCCTTGATTGGTGACTCATCTGTGACATGAAACGTCAGAGAAACGAAAACAAAACTTGAAACGAAAACATGAATCATCAGAGATGCAAGAACAAAGCCTTGAATACGTAGTCAAAGAGTAGACGTCAAAGCGTTTTCTAGAAAGTAATGTAGAAAACATTTTGACGTTTCATTTCTGAAAACTCAGCTCAGATATGTCCGCTCATAAACGCAAGTCAGGAACCCTTTGTGCGATACTTTGCAACACCATAGTGGCTGAAATAAAATCCACGCATTTACGCTAAACGCTGTTGACTTTCATTCGGAGAGGAGCATCGTAACTGTGCTATCTCCTATCCAAATTGCGGAGAAGGTTAAAGGAACCAAGGTAGGCGCAAATCAGATCACAGTTTTCTCTCACAAACAGAGCAATTAAAAAGATTACGCCCAAGTAACGCTTTTTCTGGGAAAGACAGTACGACGAGAGAATCAGGGCTCTTTTTCCCCGCGATGACAATGGGAGACGACAAGAAATGAGCTTTATAAGCATTATTTCCCTCGACGGCGCATACATTGTCGGGAGTAACGAGTGCTTGGTATGAGGTTTGCGTGGGGGTCTCGCGGGCGTAACTATCCAAAGCTTACGAAAACAATGGTTCTTGTGAAGAGCCCAGTAGACAACAAGTACGACGTACAACTCACAGCGACAGATGTGCGCAGTGCGGGGCGACAGGCGATAGTCATCGCGCGCCAGTGGTAGCCGAGTCTCCAGGAGTAGTTTATCACACTGCCTAAACCGGGATTACCCCAAACGTGGAGGAAAGAAAGCTTACCTGAAAGCTATGGAGGACGAAGCACGTGCCATAACAACACGGAGAGAATGGCACGCACGAAAACAGTGCACTGAAATGCACTGAATCCCATTGTCTCTCACCGCGTGCTACAGAACCCTGGCTGACCAACAACAAAGGAGCGTCCTAATGACATCCTGTCGCATTGAGGGTTTTAAATGTCTTGACGTATTATGCGTTTCGTCTTTGTAAAAAGCAACTTGAAATTGTCAATACAGCGGAAGTCGACACTACTTTTTGATTTCCTGGTAGCATTTCTTTTTTTTTACCGGCACTTATGGTCACTTAATTTTCTTCTAATGACTCGCCAATAAGAAGCACCTGTACCTATCTTTTCTAAAAAATCGGACATCGTTTTTGTTTACTTCGGAACAAACAGTCCGCATTAAAGAAACTCCTCTCGCGAAACTAGTAAGGCAAATTCCTTACATTTAACGCTTAATACCCATTGCAAACGTACACGCCCAGAGGTTCCTGTCAGGGAGAAGGTGGTGGCCATTTGTATTTATTCACATGCGAAAGGAGCAACGCTTCACATTCATGGGCGCCTATGCAAAGTGATTTTGAGTACTCTTAATAGGTTTTCGCAAAAGAAACACGTCGAAGTCGGCGCGACATTATTCGGACACGAAAATTAAGCATAATGCTTATTCGTGGATGCAGGCGTCGGACGACGGAAAATGCAAAGCAGGCATCCCGAGTACCCGAAGGTAAAAAAAATCGGGTAACCCTGCCGGAGGACGGCACGTTTCTGGTGATTCAGCGGAACATATGTTACTGCAGGAGGGAGGAGGAGGCGAGGGGAGAGAAACTCGGGTTTGTGGTTTGCATTCACAGTGGGTGAGCTTTTTCGACCTCCCGGCTCTTTCCGGCCGGCCACCCAGTGGCACCCTATAGGCACCGAACTACGGAAATGGAGAAGCGCAAGTAGTAAAGAGCAATGCGTGCTCGTTCCAACAAATCGCAATAGACGGTGCATGTGGAGTGGAACCATCGGTGAAACGAACACTAAAGCGACGCTGGAGAGAGTTTTGCCAGACTTTTAATTCCCGCGGACTGGTGTAGGTCATCTTAGACGATCGTTTATTTCCCTGTTTATCGCATTCTCTAGCTTTAGTTTATCGGTAATAAGCTGAAATAAAATACACACGCGACAACAAGGCGTATAAGTAACTAACTGCTCAAGTATTGGCACTCTAAATTGCAGCTTCTTTTCTTCTTGCGACATTGGTGCCACCGCGGCACTAATGATACGAACTGGTTAACCCGATCCCCAGCGTAAAGTTACGTTCATTAAACAACGCCAAGCCGAAACCGGCAATACCACAACGCGAACGTTTCGATCTCGAGAGCATGCTTCGTTCTCACAAAAGCCCTGCAGCGCCTGGGCTCTGCGAAGCACATTCATTACGTCGACGCACATCGCGGGGAAGACGAGCGAGGCGTCACGCTGGTCGTCGGACAACTGAACTACGAACTCGCCACCATCGAACCAGACTTACAGGTGCCGTCATAAGTAAGTGGAACAAGGAGTTGTGAATACCACAGCATACTTCTCTTACTGGCTATTACAACCATTAGCGCTTTACAGGAAGCTTTTTTCCATTACGTCATAACTGGAACAAGGAGTTGTGAATACCACAACATACTTCTCTTACTGGCTATTACAACCATTACCGCTTTACAGGAAGCTTTTTTTCCATTACCCGCCGCGGTGGCTCAGTGGCTAAGGCGTTGCGCTGCGGAGCACGAGATCGCGGGTTCGATTTCCGGCCGCGGCAGCACCTTTTCTGATGGAGGCGAAAAGCGAAAACGCCCGTGTATACGAGATTTCGGCGCACGTTAAACATCCCCAGGTGGTCAAAATTAATCCGGAGCCCTGCACTACGGCGCGCCTCATCGCCTTCGCTGCTTCGGCGCGTTAAACCTTACAACAATGAATCAAGCCTTTTCCATTATAGAGGACTCCTTTACCCATACAAAAATGCCTTATGGGCGTCTATTGAAAAATGTATGGTGAGCTATGGCCGCCTATGGGTCTCTTTGGGCACCCATAAAAAGGCATAAATTAGGCAGCTATTGAAGTTTTTATAGATCCTCCACTAAAGACTGTAAACCATACAATTCTCTTTAGACGGTTATAGAGCATCCTAGTGTGTTTAGTCTATAGAGTCACAGCTGTTCAAGTTACTGTAGCCAGCTAAAGAAATATGTATGGCTTTAGTTCTATAGACCAACTGTGGCAAAGCTCTTTTGGCTGGCTATAGACCATTGTTTAGCTTGAAGTCTACAGACTTGAAACCATTCAGCTGTATTTTGCCAGATATTGGGAAAAATATGTCCTCAAGCTAAAGAGAGACAGCCACAAAAGCTATTTTGGCTGGCTATAGGCTGTTGTTTAGCTCTAACTCTACAGACTCAAAACCATTCACCTGTCTATTGCCAGCTATTGAAAATAGTTCGTCGTAAAGCTATAGAGAGAAAGCCATAAAAGCTGATTTGGCTGGCTATGGGCCGTTGTTTAGCTCTACGTCTACAAACTTGGAACCATACGGCTGTCTTCTGCCAGCTATTGGAGAGAATTTGCTTTAAAGCTAAAGAGAGGCAGCCATAAAAGCTTATGCGGCTGGGTACAGTACGATAAATAACTGTAAACCTTTAGACGTGTGATAATTAAGGAACATTTTGCCGGCATTAAGAAAGCGTTTGGCGCAGAACTTACAAGCCTGCATCCATACAGGCTTCTTTAGCTAACTACATAGTAACATAAGGCTCCAAGTCTTCAGCCGCTAATCGAAAAGTGTTGGCCTATAAAGGTATAATTCGAGCAACCATTAAATCCTATTCTTCTGGTTTCAATGTGACTTATGACGGGAAAGTCATATACTCATGATTTACCTAGCTACATCTACAACACAGATTGGATACCGATGATGAGGTTGATCGGCTGGTTATATGAACGTATTTGTTCAATAAGGTGAAATACTTATTGGGAACGAGCCCACTCATCACAAGCCCACTCGTCACCGGAAAACTCGTCATAGGCCAACTCGTCACACCGGCCTTTTGGTACAGTGCCATCTCGAGATAGGAACTCTCGTGCAAGGCGCCTTTTCGTCGCATGGATTTCGTTACACCGCGGCCGGGTGAACAAAAGCCTGGAATTCCACACCGGAAAATGGCGTTAAAAGCCGGTCTGAGGCTGGTTTCTACAATGATAAATTCGTTACGGCTATTTAGGGGGGCGCGGGGAGATCTGTGCGACCAGCAGGTGTGCATAATAAGCTGTTTTTTTTTCCTTTGAGGGGAAGGGGGGGGGAGGTCAGCGCGAACTCTTCAAGTGCTGATCGTCAGAGGTGTTGGGTGGGGTACTTCCGTATTTTCGCGCGTACAACCTGCCCTTGCATACAACCCGCACCCCCACTTTCAGTCTGGGAATAAAAAAATAACTCCCGTAAGGCTTGAACCATAGCTAAGCTGGAGGATTTTTTTTTCTATGTATACACTGAAGGACAGACCACCAGGCATTGCATTAGGTTTGAAATTGCTTTTTTTTTATTTGATTGATTGTGGGGGTTTAACGCGCCGATGCTGCACGGAATGAGGCGCACTGTAACGGACGGCTGCGGATTCATTTTGAACCCCTTGGGATCTTTAATCTGCGTGTGCCGAAATCTTGAACACACGGACGTTTTTGTTTTCAGCACCATCAGAAAAGCGGCCGCCGCGGCCGGGAATCGAACCCGCTTCCTTGGGCTCAACAGCACAACGTCATATCCACTGCGCCGTTCCGTTGTCGCTTTTCACGGTACCAAGATGTCAACGATCGCATCGCAAGAATCCTGGCTGATCACGACAGCGGAGCCCCAGTCAACACGGAATATTGCCCGCAACATCCGCTTCTCAACTGATGCACTGAACAACGTCGGAACCCAGCGCTGAAGACGCCTACACAACGAGGCAGCGATGCAACAGTGCAAATAGTACAACAGTACAAAGCGAGTGCAATTAACATTTTTTTTAGGTATTTCATGCACAACCTGTTCACTGCGTCATCCATAACAATTTGTTTACTTCTTCTGCGTGCCATTTATTACAAATTTGGATGCGATTATCATTTTAATATAATTAACTCGGTATGATGGCATAATTACCTAACTTTCTACGTCAAAAACTTTGAAAGAACACTTGCTCGTCTATATCATTTTTAAATGGGCGACCTATAGCAGGCGGAAACATCGCTTTAACGTTCCAAAATAAGCTCGTAATGCGAGTTTTCCGTGTGACGAATATTCCGGCGACACGAGAATTCCTCGAACGAAATGCCCTGTGACGAGTTGGCATTCCTGACCAGTTTACCTGTGACGAGTTGGCCTATGACGAGTGGACTTGTGACGAGTGGGCCTAGACCCGTACTTATTATACCGACAATACAGGAAAAGTACAATTAAAGGAAGCTACTGATTAACGCTCGAATTCAGGTTGCAACTTTGGATACTGCGCGTTGACAAAGCTTGCAAATGAACGTTGACCGGAAGACGTATGATTTCGGAGAATTATTCCTCTGCGGCTCTTCGCTGCCGCGGTCAAGTGAAAAAGCGGGCTTCTCTGAAAATGGCCCTCACAGCGTCCAAGCAGATTGGAAATAACTTTCGCGGCCTGGCCCACGGTACGCTTTCTCAGAAATATGGTGGAAGCTGCGAACAACCGCATTCTTTCTCCCGCAGAGCCCACTTTGAGATTAGTCATTGAGAAAGGGGGAGAGCGGCCCACGCTGGCCTGACCGAAGGAGGCGCGGTGAGGAAATTCTGGGAAGCGATGAAAGGGTAGAGGGGACACCCCTGCTTCCTGTTTTATTTTCTGTTGTTAGTTTGGCATACTGGTTTTGGCGATGGGTGCGGAAGGACACGGCCGTGCGGCCCGCGCTGTGTTAGTAAACCTGCGCGCAGCTATGCTAGTGACACAATTTTCCCTGAGTACTGAGAACAGATACAACTTTTTCGGATGAAGAAAAGAAAACGTTAAGCGATCTTGTATTTACCAAAAAACATAATTACCAGCGAACAAGTTAGAAAAAGATCGAAAGATGGGCACGTATCTCCGCACTATTTGCTATCGCGATGAACCTGCTTATACCTGGATGTACTCAGTCAGCCAAAGTTCGTCTCCTTGCTCATGTGCGCGGGCATGACACGTGTTGCCTGGTGCTGGGAATGGACCTTTTTCCAGTACCGATCCTCCTAGCGGCCGCCACGCCGAACTAAAATTGGAAGCAATGCACGCCCGCAAAAAGTCGAGCTTTCGTAGAACTCGTCCACAAAAAATATCCTGGTACTGTAGCCCCTTCCGCACCAACCGGTCACCCGTGCCTTTCCCGTGAATGTCACAGCAGCAGGCGTCCTTCCCGTGACTAATTTGCAGTGGTCGAAGCGCCCCTTTTTCTTTACTTTTTTTTCATTTTTGTTACTCCCTCACTGGCTTGCATGTGCTTCCAGAGTGGTAAGCCTCAAATGTCTTTGCCCCTTTCCTAGAAAGCCC
Organism: Haemaphysalis longicornis; assembly: GCF_048455015.1. Lineage (NCBI taxonomy): Eukaryota > Metazoa > Arthropoda > Arachnida > Ixodida > Ixodidae > Haemaphysalis > Haemaphysalis longicornis. The sequence continues at coordinate 227,120,941 of NW_027526203.1, read as the reverse complement.
TTTTTGTGTGCACTTACGAACCCACTTCGCGCTGTTGAAAGAGAAAAAATAAAAACGCGCAGCGCTGGACAGCATAGCCTCTCCCCAAACAGAAAGCTGGGGGGCGCCCTTTTGTTTATTTGGCCTGAGGCGCCTGCCAAGAATGGCGGACCGGCAGACCGCTACTGGAAAAAGGTCAATTTCGACTCGACTGCAATGTGCTCGTGTACATGGTGTGACGCCGAGCAAATGTGTCGCTTTTCGGTGTCGTAAATGTCGGTGTTTACGGTGACAGTGTTACGATTAATTCAACATCAACTTCAAGTCATGCGAAAATGGATACCTGCGATACTGTGACAGGAATTTCATCATACGCAAAACTCCAGGGTGAGTGATCTTACGAACTGTAGAGACTTTATAGTGCGAGAAATGCAGGACTTTTTTTGGTGTTCACGAATGCTTTTCTAAACTACCCTGCGCCACATGGGCATTGCAACGTGCACAGAAGTGAAGATTTGGCCGCGGTGATGTGACAAAAATAATTATTTTTCCGCGAACTGAGAAAACCTACAAGGAACTAATTGAGTGAACTTGGAAAAACGTTTTTTTATCATTGCATTGTGTGCGACCCTCTTCATTGTTTTATTGAGAGTGCATTTCCATTTTAGCCACCGTACTTGCAGCTGTGTGCATTGAGTACTGAGTGTAATGAACGACTTCTGAGGGCTCTCTTTTCTGTGGACTACCCAGCACCTGTAGGTATTTGTGTCTCGGCGGGCGTTCGCGGGGAATGTGCCGCGTTGTGTGGCTGTCGAGTGAGTCATTTAAACGTGAGCCAGTGTTGGAATGCGTGTGCTGTGTTTTTCGATAGGCTATGAGAACAACTGTTTACTGGTGGTGAAGTAGTGTGGATAATAGCCCTTTATGTAATGAATGGAATGAATAAACCCCTTGATTTTGCTTTCCTTGAATGCCTGTGTTTAAGCCTTTTGTGAATGAAAACTGGCGAAGTGTTTGCAATAGCAACCTCGCACTCCCCCTATATCACTGAAGTGTTCACGGAGGATATATTACAGAATGCAACTAGGCACACAACCTAAGTGCCACAGGAGAAGCTCTAGATATCTGCAAGGCTCTATGCCGTCATGGCAGCGTGCTAATAATTTCTCAGCGGATGCTCCTGTCGCTGTGTTTCAAGCAGTGTTGATTCTCTTCTGGCTGCAGCCCATGCAAAAATATTGTATGGTCGGCTATTGAAAAACCTTCTTATGGTTGTCTTAAGCTATTTGGCCCAATTATCTTTAGACATTCCTATAGCTGTCTTTAGCCATTCCTATCGACATTCCTATGGGTGTCTTTAGATTCTTCTATAGCCATGGCGATATCGAAAGAAGAGCTAAACACAGCTTTATAGAACCGGCTATAGAAGAAGCTAAAGACACCAAAAGGGATTTCGATACGAATAGCTAAAGACAACCATAGAACAGGCTATTGAAGTAGCTAAAGACACCCATAGGAATGTCGATACGAATATCTAAAGACAACCACAGAACCGGCTATAGACGACGCTAAAGACACCCATAGGAATGTCGATAAGAATAGCTAAAGACAACTGATTATAGAAGAAGCTAAAGACACCCATAGGAATGGCGATATGAATCGCTAAAGACAGCCATAGAAAAGTCTAAAGATTATTGGGCCAAATAGCTAAAGACGACTATAAAAAGGATTTTCTATAGCCGACCATACAATATTTTTGTATGGGTAAACCCCTACCGACGCAGTTATGCAGTTCCCGCAAGAAGAAATTCCCGCAAATTTAGGAGACCATGGTTCAATTACTTTTGACGGCACCTATAGATGCAATCGATGACATGGAAATTCACTCCATTGCCAAACCAATGTACGCAGCCACCACATTTACAGTTCTTCGCCAACGCGCATAATCATCGTCACCTATTCACATGCCGCCTGCCGACAATTCATCAGAACTCACCTGTACCACCGCCTCATACAAGACGTCCGCCTCTTCCAAGATGTACTGAACGACAACAGCCACACTTCCCATATTATTTGGACTCCAGGGCACGGGGACTGGGCACAAAATGAGCGGGCACATACACTCACACGAGAAACTGTTTACCCGGCGCCCGACCAGCTCTGTGAAACCTTAAAAAAACACTGAATTCAAAATCGAAGTTTGGTCTGAACAGATAGATTGGCACCCGCAGAAAACGAATATACTAATTTCTGGGTCTTTATCTTGAAAATAATCGCGTAAATAATCAAAAAGTGAAGCGATCAGTCACCCAGCAGAGATGACGTCAACGGCGACTGAGCTGATGGGCCAAGAGTCACGTGACAAACAACAGAGCGAGAACCGCGCACACAAGCTCTCAAAGAAACATAAAATCTTTCTTTGGACGTTAAAGTTCTTATGGCAATAACCAATTATAAATGCAAAGGTATAATTCAAGCTGTGCCGACATTCGCAAGCTGCCAAGCTGCGCCGCCAAAGGCGGTTGCGATGGTTATTGCAGGCTCGGCGTCGTAGCCACATGCCTGTTATCTCTTTGTGTCAGGGTGGTAAAGCGAGCTCCGAGACCGCACGAATCGTGGGCGCAGACATGATACAATTCCCATTGTTGCCAGATCAATTGTATTCAGCCTTCTAAAAAGTTCTGCAGTAATTATTTAACTAAAACAAAGAACTGAAGCAAAATAGTTACAAATAATTGCCTCAGTAATTAAAACTAGCTTTATAAAAACTTTTAGTGCAATTAAGATCTAATTAGCGGAGAAAGAGCAAGTGCGTAGTTCAGTTTTGGTTTCGATTTTTTTTAAGTGTGCTAAGAAGTGGCGAGGCCCTTGCGCCTGACTTGTGCAGTGTGTGTGTGCAGTCTCCGGCTCAGATCTGCATGCATGCAAAACGTATACAAGTTATACAACTCGGATGCCCACGCTGAGCAAGTGCCTCCCCGGGCGCTTGCGAGGCTGTCATTCTTTCTCCACGTTGAGCACCCTATCTATTGCCCCTGAACTGACGCCGGAACAGTGATTCCGATCTGACCTTGACTACCGGAAGTTCACTATAGGCTCTTCCCATTGGAAGAGAAATCAAAGGAGCTTTTATAATCATTCGGTTCCAGTTGTTTTATTCATGGAACTTCTTACAGCTCTTCGTGCTTCGAACTTTCGCGCAATCGTTCATGAAGGTAGAACGAAAAAATAGGTAACAAAATGCGGTTTCTTTTTTAATCAGTCACAATAAATCAATAAGTCAGTGTTCTCTCCTCGCGCGCTCTGTGCGGTAAATTAGTGCCCATTCAATACTGCGCATTCAGTCCCGCAAGCTTTCCCTTTGAAGTGGTGGAAAGCAGCTAGAATTTGACGAATACAGACAGAAAAGAAAACGGGACACGCCGCGGACTGTATTTCGTATACTCACTTGGCATGCATTCTTCCACCCCGTTGGCCTGCGACATACCGTGTGTGCGTGTGCGTGCGTGCGCGCGTGTGCGTGCGTGTGTGCGTGTGTGTGTGTGTGTGTGTGTGTGTGTGTGTGTGTGTGCGCGCGTGCGTGCGTGCGTGTGTCCATAAAGGTTTTACATTGAGCTAAAGCCACAGTTCACTCCACTTCGTTTGAAAGGCCTTAAGCGACTTGCAAAATGTCACAGACTGGCAAATAAAGCGGCACAGCGCAAAAATGCCCGGAGATCATACGGAGATTCATTTTTCTGTGCGCCCAGTACGGATCAGCTGATTCCTTGGCGTCCTCGCGCATGCGATCAGTCGCATTCGAGCTTGCGCGCAAGTGTTGTGGGAGCGTTGCCACATCTTGCAGAAATAGTCTCAGTACATAAGTCACACGTACGCTAATCCGAAAACACGTCGGTTACCTACCAACAGGAGATAAACTACGCATGCTGTCGACGCCGCCTACACAAAATCCGCCTGGCCAGCGGTCCGCCATGTTACAATAATTCCCGGCATGCTACGCTAGCCGGACGCGGAAACGCCACAGTAGCACGTTGCCAGATTACAACCCATCGCTTTCGTCGTTTTTATTAAGCAAAAGCTCAGCTGGCAACCTTCAAATCGTTGTATCATGTCTGCCACTGTGTGTCGTACGGCTCCAATGCATTGTCTCAGCGGCGTGCTTTCCCTCTAGAGTCCGTATATTATCTCTATGTGGCCAGCGGTCCGCCATGTTACAAATAATCCCGGCATGCTTCGCTAGCCGGACGTGGAAATGCCAAGTAGCACGTTGCCAGATTACAACCCATCGCTTTCGCCGTTTTTAGTAAGCAAAAGCTCAGCTGGCAACCTTCAAATCGTTGTATCATGTCTGCCACTGTGTATCGTACGGTGCCAATGCATTGGCTCAGCGGCGCGCTTTCCCTGTAGAGTCAGTATATTATCTCTATGTCTTGTGTACATCATGGCGGCGATTAGCGGCCTCCCCCTGTTCCGCGCTTCTGTGGGTAGTAGTTTGCGTCTGATAGAACAAGTGTTTTGCTCCCTCACGTATGAACGAAGTTTTGCACCAAGGCCGGCGGCCCGAAGCTGTGTGTTATGGTCGCGTTCGCTTCGCGATAAAATGCGGCGGCTACCTTCCGTGGTTTGACTGTTTTTACAATGTTGGAATTATCGGTAGCCATGATTCAACCTGCACCTGGTATGCAGAGTGTGCAGCGAGTTTCTTTTAAACCTTCTCGGCTTGCACCGGAGTGTGAAGTGACTTGTTCGCCCACGCAAATCGCAATAAGCAATTGCTACTCGTACGACCAACTAGAGGCAATCGATCGCCTGTTAATTTTGCTCTTCGGCCTCAAAGCTCAACGATGTGTTTCTTCGGAACCATTTATTGATTGTCTAGAAGTTGAATAAAATGTGTGCGTCAAACCGGGTCTTTCAATTCAGGGCATTGTGTGCTGCTATGCTTCCACTCCGGGGCGCACTTAGGTGAAATCATATTTGTATCATGCTATGCATATTTTTCATTCTATACTGGCTTCATTTACTTTGTTACTAGCTGTTAGGGCCTTCGTAAAAGCTCTAAGCACACTTCTGGCACATGGGCTAAAAGACTAACTCGCTTCGCCAAACATTCAACGGATGCGCAATAAGGGTTACCATATCGCGACGTAAAACTGAGGAAACGTTCTACTGAAATTCACGCCGTGGTGCCGACGTAGCGTGCGGCACAAATTTAGCGTTGGACGCTGTTACAAGTTAAACTAACAGATGGCGCCACACTGTTATGCCGAGTCAACACCGCCGGCGTTGGCCAAGTGTATCGAAGCGACTAAAACCCGACTATCCATAACGAAAGTCCCTATTCTCGACTGCACAAATTCCCAGGCAATTCGCCATATTTTTTGCGTAAGTAAAAAATTGCCGGCAATTTTTTGCGTAAGCACGACGTAAGCAATCAGTGACGTGCGGCACCTATAGACAAGAATTTCCACTGTGCAGTGGGCGCCACCATTTTTTTAACGACCGGTGCGCCATCTGGCGGGCATTTCTTGGGGACTGCGCAGCGAGCAGACGACGCCGCGCTGTTATTCCGTGCCGCGCGTGCATATCAGACGTCCCAGCGGCATCAAAAATCGGTAAGTGCCATTTATTCAGTGTGTCAGCAGCGCGAAGTTTAACAGTGCTTTAAGGGGAACGTTCAAAACGTCCGAGAGCTGTCAGGTTGGCCGTAAATTCCGTTCTCAACCCGCGAAGGCGGCGTGCAACCCTATGTACGCTTTGTCCTCGCGGGGGTTGCCTGTGAGACTACGTTTCGCCGCGCCAGCCGGACGCCCGACTTTTTATCCCCAATGATGTTTATTCTTTTAATTCTGGGCCGGTTGCCGTCATTGCGTTTACTTTCGATGTAAATAATCTGCTCGTCCTGGCGTCACGACGCCGTTGCTGGCTTCAACAACAATCAGTGTAAGCGCAAAGTGCTCATACAAGAAACGCGCGAAGTGCACCACGACAAAAGAAGTGTTTGCATGAGTATCTATTCGCTGCACAAATTTCCTGCGTCCCTTGAGTGCCGCCGCGAATGAGTCGTCACGCTGAATCGGAAAGATTTCGAACCTAGCAAATTTGCGAGGGCAAGTACGGTCGTACGCTGATTTTGGAAGTGCTGTTTATTTACCCTCATGCTCAATCCTTATCGCACATTTCTGCGCTCTGGAGGCATTCTCTGTTCGTTTTATTGACGGGCAGCCAACAAAAAGCAACCCGACACATAAATGCTGCAGCACGGGTACGCGAAAAAGGCGAGCCGAAAGCGAAATAGGTAGCAGCATCGCCGTGCCGGAGCACGCCCGGTCGCGTCGGTAATTAAATTGCTGTTGGCGGTTCCCAGAAGTAGTGGTGTAAGGTCCACTTATGAGATTAGCGGCCAGGCGCCCGAGCTGAGCGTGAGAACCCGCCGCTCTGTCTGGTGGCCCAGCACTATAGACTCTACGCTGCAGCCGTCGCCAATTCGTCACCGCGTGCACGGGAGACGGATTGTCTGGCCCACCGCATACCACAGGGATAATACCCCATTGAGAAAGCAGACGGCGCCGTCGGATTCCGGGAACCACCGTCGGCGCGACGCGCGGAGGTGGTGGGATTACCGGCGTCGAAGCGCGCGCCGTGCAAGAAACCATTGTTAAAGCGCCCCCACCGGTGCAGTGCACTGTCGCCGTCTTTGGCTTTCACCCCGCGGGGTCGCCCGCACCTGCTCGTCTGCGAGCGTGCCGTTGACCCGAAGACGGCGGCGCCTCATTGAATATTCCATGGCATGCTGAGTGACAGCTGTCTACGTGAATTTGGGCACTCCCTTACGCGTGTACGAACGCTACAGGGGCGTTCCCGAGAGAGGGTGATTTCGAGGTTTTATAAGGCCGAACTTGGCCGTTGGGAATCGTTCTTGTCTGAGCGCTGAGCTGGGCAGTTCCCGGCGGGACAAGGAGTCTCGACCGTTAAAACTAGGTTGGGATTTGTGTGCCCCCTAGTCGAGGTTAAGATCGCGTCGGAGGTTAGGGTGCAGCGCCGTACCGGGCAACTAGACGGATCTTGCGGCGAGACAGAATCTCGGCCGTCGTTTCTCGAGCGGTTTGTGTACGCTCCGAGAATTGGAGAGTTAGGCGAAGTTGAGGAGCTCGAGTGATTTGTGCGCACTCGGAGCTAGCGTCTAGCTGAAGTTTTTCTTTTCATTACTCATGTACCCAGTTTTCCTACTGTAAATAGCTGTATATAAACTCTTCGTTTCATTTAATCAACCCCAACGCCTTGAGTTCGTCAATTCGACCGCCGTCTCCAAGAACTTCAACACCATCACCCTGCCAGCCTCCTGCCAAATCAACGGGAGCCCGGGCGATTGGGTTCCTGATCGACACCGGACTTCGGGGAAACGATCTTTACTAGTGGTTTGGTACATTCAGCGAATGCCACATTTCGCAGTGGTAGGGCAAATTTATAAGCTTGTTATGCGGTGGCAGATATTGTTAAAACATATTTTACTTTGTGTGAGCAAGTAACGTCTACGACCTGCACAGGCAAATCGAATATATCATGAGCTGGTTTAAGAACCGACTCACGTTCGCACACCAGCAGCAGGATGCCATGCTTATAAATTTGCCCTACCGCGCGATCGGACGCATTCGCTGAATGTACCGAACAACTGACTTCTGAGCGTGCGTGAGCGTGAGACATGTATTTGCCGCCGCATAACACAATTTCCGGCTACAAACACAGCAGTAACGTATTAGGTTCACCAAGATTTCACGGATTGCTCAAAAGAACTTTTGCGTTTCAGCGGCGGGTGGGAACCGTCAACAGAAATTTAATTACCGATATGACCGGGCGTGCTCCGCAACCTCGACGCTGCTATTTCGCTTTTGGCTCGCCTTTTTTGTTCGCTTCCGGCAATAAAATGAACAGAGAATGCCTCCAGAGCGCAGAAATGTGCGTTAGGGATTGAGCATGAGGGGGAATAAACAGCGCTTCCCAAAGGAGCGTACGACCATGCTTGCCCTCGCAAATTTGCTAGGTTCGGAATCTTTCCGATTCAGCGTGAAGGCTCATTCGCGGCGGCACTCAAGGGACGCAGGAAATTTGTGCAGCGAATAGATTCCGCTCATGCAAACACTTCTTTTGTCGTGGTGCACTTCGCACGTTTCTTGTATGAACACTTTGCACTTACTCTGATTGTTGATGCAGCCAACAACGGCGTAGTGACGCCACGACGAGCAGATTCTTTACATCGAAAGTAAAGGCAATGACGGCAACCTGCCCAGAATTAAGAAAATAAACATCATTGGGAATAAAATCGGGCGTCCTGCTGGCGCGGCGAAACGTAGTCTCATCGGCAACCCCCGCGAGGACAAAGCGTGCGTAGGGTGGCACGCCGCCTTCGCGGGTTGAGAACGGAATTTATGGGCAAACCTGACAGCTCTTGGACGTTTTGAACGTTCTCCTTAAAGCACTACTAAACTTCGCGCTGCTGACATACTGAATAAATGGCACTTACCGATTTTTGATGCTGCTGGGACGTCTGGTATGCACGCGCTGCACGGAACGACAGCGTGTGAATGCGGCGTCGTCTGCTCGCGGCGCAGTCCCCGATAAATGCCCGCCAGATGGCGCACCGGTGGCCGCAAAATGGCCTTTTCGGCAAAATTCTGGTCTATAGCTATGGCGATATGCAGTGTACTTTGACGATTCACTCATAAAGATCGCAACCAAGGTATCAAATATTGTGCAAAAAAGATATAGAACACTTGGCATGTAGTAAAAAAATTAAGACGGTAGCTGAGGCTGACAAGAAAAACACATTTCTGGAGGTCAAAATTGGCGTCAACACCACAAGGCAATCGAGTAACGTTGATCCAAAAGCGAGCGAAGGCGGATGTCGAGCTAAAGAACATCACACAATTTTTTTACCGTATCTATTTATTTCTTTCAATCACTTTTAGTAACATAGCTGGGCTCTCTGCTTAAATGCAAGCTTTGTTGCGTTATCACCTTCCCTGCCGCTACCGCCGCCACGTCATCGTCTGCTGCTATGTTACAAGTTTATGGCGTGATGACAAAAAAAAACTGTAGTTGATTCCACTGTCATGGAAATCGGTAAAGCACGAAAGTGAAATATGCAGCAAAATCGGCAGCGAAAAGAGCATGATTTGCGGGATGGTGGCTGTCTTGTCGGTGTGCTTGGCGAGATACGTTCTGCTAGCGGGTCGCTTCAGGAAACGTGCGTCCAATTTGGTCCTCCTCCGTGGCGTGTGCGGCAGACGGTTGCGTTGCGACGAGCACAGCTTGTAAAACGCGAGAGGTAGAATTTATAGCTTGAACCGTTAACGCGCGAACGCGTTCCGCTTCCCGCGGCGTTTCTCTTCGCATCAAATCAGTTGGCCTTCGCGCCGTTCGCCCGTCGGCGTCGCTCGACGCAGCTTACGCCCAGAGCCTTCTATTTACAAGAGTTCGGTCAGGGGGAGGAGCCTGTCATGCTGTGACGTAACGATTACGAAGTACATCACGAAAAATTGTTGTCCCACCGCCATATTTACGCACAACGTCATTAAAAATCGTTGGTTCCGCCATATTTACGCCGCACCCATAGACAAAGCATGGGAGTCGCCGCCGAAGGCTCCAGGGGAGGGTTCCGCAGAGGAGGGCAGCGTAAACATGGCGGCGCCCGGGTGTGTGAGGAAGCTCGATCGGTCATGTAAGAAAACAAGGCAGCGGAAAGCTATTTTCACGCCGATAATCAATCCCTGTCGTTAATAGTCAACTCTTAGGCTACTGGCGCATGCGTGCAGAGTGTTACCGGCCGCTGTAAATGGTATTTAGTTTCAGCGCGAGCTCATTATCGGCCGAAGTGTGCCGTAGGCTTAATTTACGCATCGACAGACTGTGGGGCTGCCGTTGAAAATGTTTTGTCGGCTGTCTTAGAGCAGGTTATTAAATTGGGGAGTTGCGAAGAAAAAAATCATAAAATCATTTGCGTGTGGACATGGGCATGTCGAAGTAACAGCATGTATCCGCGCGACCGGCTTTGAAAATCGGGCGACCGCACCAGCTGTTGCGGCGGTCAGCTGTTACTGCAAGAAAAGCGCCTGGTTTGTGCCAAAGAAGTTGCTGTTACTCGGTAACGTAGCGGTGTTGTTCAGCATTTTTTCCCCAGCGTTTAACAAGTGCTCAGGGTCACGTAGCTTATTTAGCCCCTAATAAGGCTTGTTCAACGCGCACGGAATATTTGGGCCGTGTTGTATAATGATCGCAACAACACTTAACGAAGTTTGTCGCTTAACCTGTCGATCGCCTCGTCGTGAAATTGCATGCCCAAGCGTCCGTTCACTTGTTAGATCAGGAATGAATAGTTTGAGGAACAGGTTTTCATGCTACCTTTTGTTATAAACCGTGACCTACGTATATTGTAAAAGCGCCTTGTCAAATAGACGAACTTGAATACCAAGTTTTTACGTTTGGTGAGCCTTGATCGTCGCCGACGGCACGCATGCATGTGCACGAATATTTTGACCGTTTATGACTAATAGCTGGGTTAATTTTTTTTTCGTTTTTATATTCAGTTTTGTAAGTTGTGGATATTGTTTTGCATGCATTAAAATGTTGTGCAAGCTGATTGAAGAGCGTTCGTGTTTTTTTTTATCTTCACGGAAATAAATAGCAGTTACTGTACCAGTGCTTCATTTCGAGATATAACCACACTACAGCCTGTATATCTCCGTAAGTGCAGTGAAATATTGCATTACTCACCCTACAAAAATAGTTCCCTTTCTGAATTGTCTGAAAATATTTCAGACGTTCCACCTTGGTTTTACAGACTAAATGGGGAAGGCTGTATTCATCAGTCTTGCAAGGGTAACAGAAGAGCTTAAACGTTCTCTCCACAAAGCCCAACCGTTCAAAAATTGTCAAGTTATACTCACCTGAACTCTCACCTGAACTGGAGCTCACCAAAATTTTTCTGTCGGCCGTGTGCTTCTTCAGTGATTGCGTAGGTGTTAGGTCATGCATTTTTTGATATGCCACCTCTCACAACGTGCAACATGCTTGCAGATGTATCACTAGACAGCATGACATTTAATAAAGCGATCGTCTGAAAAAAGCCTCATAAGAAATCTTTTGAGGTGTTTTATAGTCCTTACCGCAGCGTACATGTATCTGCTTTTGAAGTAAGTGTCACCTATGGTGAAGCCAGTTTGTTGTTCAAAAGGCCTCGTTATAATGGTGGTATACTGTAAATAAATTAATTTGGCTGTCAGTTTGTAAGAACAGCTTTCAATGAAAAATGTGCCTTGCAATGGTGACCCTAAAGATGTTTCAATTCAAACTTTCACCGAGGAAGTCACACTGGCACTCATGTTATTGGAAATAAGCTATAAGTAATTTTTATTCAAGTAGATTTTGAATTAAAAGGTAAATTTACTTTTTTGAAGCAGGGAAGCAACCGTAAACAATGATGACACACTGTTTTCATTGGCATAGTCTACCTAAATTTCACAGCGGTAATTCACTTATCACTAATTTTAGACATTACTTTTTTGTAAACAGAGTACATTGTTAAGAAATAAAGAAGCTTAGGCAGGGGGGCGACAGTAGAAGACGAAGAGTAGGATGAGGGGTGCGCACTGCCTCGCTAATATACTCGATCACCACATCGGAAGCCAGACGCTGGTCTTCTTTCGCTACACATTTTCTGGTGCCGTGAAACCTGGGAACCGGCGCACGAGCGAATCTACGTTCGACGGCGCAGCGGCTCCGAGGCACGCGAGAGAGAGACAGAGATAAAAACTTTTATTGACGCCACTGGCCTAAGGGGCCGCCACCACGGCTTGTGCTCGGGTGACCAGTGGGCGCTGGGAGACTTCGTCCGAGCGGCCCAGGGCCTCCGTCCAGTGGTCAGGGGAAGTTATGGTGGGGTGGGGGTCAGAGGGGCAGGCCCACATGTGGTGTTGCACTGTAGATTTAGCGTCACAATGTGGGCAGAAGGGAGAGGGGTAGGCGGATGGATAAATGTGATGAAGGAGGGCTCGGTTGGGGAGCGATTCCGTTTGGAGGAGGCGCCACAGCCGTTCCTCCGAGGGGGATAGAGATGGGTGACCCGGGGGCAACGTGTTGCGGGAGAGGCGGTAGTAATCTGTAACCTCCCTGTAAGTGGTGAGGGAGTCCCTGCTGGCGGAGTAAACTCCTTGACGGGAAGTGGTCTCGTCAGGCGCACGGGTGACGAGTGCTCGTGCCGCCTTATGAGCCCACTCCGCGCCGTCTAGTCCCGTGTGTGCCGGTAACCAGAGGAGCTCCGTGGGATGCTGGGGGGCTGAATTTTGGAGCAGAATTTTGCAGGCTAGCGTGGAGATACAACCGGTAGCAAAATTTTTGATGGCCGTTTTTGAATCAGATAATATTAGATCAGGGGGAGGCCGGTGTGCGAGAGCCAGGGCTATGGCCACCTCTTCCGCAACATGAGGGGTTGTGGTGGGAATAGTGAGAGACGTCAGAGGAGTAGTAGTCGGCGAGGAGACGACAGCCACAGTGAAGGCCGGCTTGTGCCTGTGTGCTGCAGCGTCTACGTAGAAGGTGTTTGGCGAGGGGGGGAAAGTGGAAACGAGGGCACGCGCTCGAGCAGCTCGTCGGGCAGTATGATGAATAGGGTTCATATTACGGGGGAGTGGCCGGATTGTGATGTTATCTCTATAATCGGGTGGAATGCGAGCCGTGGGGGTTGATGTAAGAGGAGTATGTATTTGTGCCTTCTTAAGTAAGAGTTGGCCAGGTGTGTGTTTAGCCAGGCGATGTATCTGACCCGTAAGATGCGCTTCGATTAATTCGCCCAGGGAGTTGTAGGTGCCGGTGGCCCATAGTTTGGCAGTGGATGCGTGAGGAGGCAAGCCGAGAGCAGCCCTGTACGCCTTACGGATGAGTCCATCTACTTTGGTGACCTCCGTGGTAGAAAGGGGCAGATATGGGAGGGAGTAGGTAATGCGGCTCAGCAGAAATGCCTGGATAAATCGGCAGCGGTCCTTCTCCGTCGGGCCGTGGCCCCTAGCAGTTACGTGCCTCAGGAGGCCTATGATTTGGGTTACGTGTGAGGAAAGGGTGTGTAGGACCGATGTGTTTCGGCGATTGGACTGGATGACTAGGCCGAGTATTTTTATGCGATTCACAGTTGGTATACGAGCATTATCCAGATATACATGCACGCTGGGTGCTGTTTTAGGGGTGGTGGCGTGTGGTGATAGCATGATGAGTTCGGATTTTGATGGCGAGCACGTTAAACCTGCTTCCTGGGCTGCCTGTTGTACCGCTGAGACTCCTGCTTGAAGTGTTGCTTCTATATCCGCGTCGCTGCCCCCAGTTACCCAAAGGGTGATGTCATCAGCGTACATACTATAACATAGCCGAGGGATATTGTCCAGGATGGGTGGAAGATGGGAGGCAGCGAGATTAAAGAGGAGGGGGGAGAGGACAGAACCTTGTGGAGTGCCGATGGACGGGAGTTGGTAGGTGGGGGATTGGAGGTCACTGAATTTGTAGCGTGCCGTGCGATTTGAGAGGAATGCCTTTACATAATTATATGTACGATCCCCGGGAGCTATGCCGGCAAGGCCTCGAAGTATGGCTTGATGAGTTACCTGATCAAATGCTTTTTGTAAGTCTAGGGCTAAGATGGCCGAATAGTTGTGTTTGGGCGGTTGCTGGAGGAGATCCGTGTACAGGCGCAGGTGTACGTCATTAGCCGCAAGGCCTGCACGGAATCCATACATGTGTGGGGAAAGGAACTGCTTGTCCTCAATGTAGCTATTGAGCCGGGCAAGTACTATTCGCTCCATTAGTTTTCCCAAGCAGGAAGTTAGCGATATAGGCCGAAGGTTAATGTGGGAGAGGGGTTTCCCTGGTTTAGGGATGAGAGTGACCTCTGCGTGAGTAAACTCGGGGGGGGGGGTGCCTGCTTCCCAGTAAGCGTTAAACAGATCGGTGAGATATTTTATTGAAGGATCATCTAAATTACGGAGCATTTTATTGGTAATGCGGTCACCACCGGGAGCTGACTGCAGTCGGAGGTCATGTAGGACTGCTCTCACTTACGCTTCAAGGATTGGTAAATCAAGGGGTTCGTTAGGGGGGCCGGTGTATTGAGGCAGTGGCTCAGATAAGCCTACTGGGACGTACTGCTGGGTTAGTGCATGGGGCCAGGTGTGATTGGAGTCGGTTAATTGGCGGGCTAGTTGCGTTACACGATTAGATTGGACAGTTCGAGAAGTAGTGGGATCCATCAGGTGTCTTAGGAGAGCCCACGTGCGCTTCATGCTGAGGCCATTTCGAATGTTGTCGCATACAGTGTCCCATGCTGCCTGAACTAGTGTTTAGGAGTGGGTTTCTATGGCCTTTACAAGGTGGGCAATGCGGGTTTTGAGCCGCCTGTTATAACGTTGCTTACGCCAGCGACGTTTAAGGCTGTCAAGAGCTTCCCACATGTGGTGTAGTCTGGCGTCTACATGGGGAGATGGTATGGCTGGGTCTAGGGGATGTTGGTGCGTGTGGACATCGTGGAGAAGTTGTTGCGTCCACTGTGCTAGGGGTGTAAGTGTTGGGTCATTGGTGTTAGCAGAAGTACGAAATTCCCGGAGGGCAGCCCAATCGGTTATATGAGTTTGGAGTTTGCGCGGGGGGTTAGGGGGCTGGTTTGAAGATTGCAACTGTATAATGCGGTGATCGCTGCCTAGTGTATGGTCTAGACGCTGCCAGGTGGTTGGCCCTGTGTGATAGGTGATCGTGAGGTCCGGTGTAGTGTCTCTTTGGACACTATTTCCTTCTCGTGTTGGCTGATCAGGAGGTGTCTCTAGAGTGAAATGCTGAGTTTGGAGGAGCTCCCAGAGGTGCCTTCCTTTCTTAGTATCGCGTGGATAGCCCCAGGCCGTGTGGGGAGCATTGAAGTCCCCAGTAATAATGAGGGGGTGCTGCGCAGCATGGACTTTGGCGGCTAAAAAGAGGGGTTTGAAGTTGTGGTGATGTTCGGAGGGTTTACTGTAGATGTTGAGTATGTAAATTGGTGGTTGAGTGCTGTTGGCGGGGAAGAGAGTTAAGAAGTCGTGAGGGATAGGGCTGTCAGCAAGGCTGTCCCGTTGTGCTGAGATGTTGCGCTGTACAAAAATGGCTGTGTCGTTGGTATGTTGATAAGTGGTATACTCACGACACTTTACTGGACCGGCGGGGTCTTGTATGGTGATAATGTGGGGTTGTTCATTTTGGGACTCGAGGAGGCATTCCAGGGGGGCTCTCTTTCTGCCGAAACCACGACAGTTCCACTGCCAAACCAAAACCCCTTTAAGGCGAGCCATTGTCAGTTATGTCAAAAGTAGCAGCAGTGGGAGGAGGAGGGGCATTCGTCTGTGCAGCTGTTGCACGGAAGTGCATGAACACCTCTTGTTTTATGGATTCCATGTGAGATTGCATTGTTGCTTGGCTCTGCAAGAGGTTTTGGATAAGTTGAGCTTGCTCTATATGAAGCTGCTCGAGACGCGTGAGCCTCTCTTCCCAGGGAGTCGTATTTGCAGCGTGCTCAGGGGGCGATTGGGCCTTTCGCTTTGGAGGGGGTTCTGCATTGGGCTGGGGAGTGCGAAGTTGCGCCAGGGTTTGGCGTAGGGAGGCATTTTCAGCTGTCATTGCCGTGAGCTCGGCGCGCATGGCCTGCATTTCTTGCAGTATAGCAGGGGGAAGTTGGGAGGCTGGTGCTGATGGGATGTGGGGTTGTTGAGTGACCACTGCATTGAATGCCCTTGGGCCGCTCACCTGTGAGAGGTTGTCTGGCTGGCGAGAGGGTCCTGGCTGATGCATCCTAGGTCCGTTTGAGGCGGAGAGGTGAGAGCGTGGCTCTAAGATGGATGGTTCTGACTGCTCCTGAGGGTTGGTTTGGGTGCGATGTTGATTCGGCGGAGAGCGCTGTCGATGGGTGTTCCCAGGGATCCTGGCATGTTGAGGGTGACTCGAGGAGGGTTGATCTTTCTGGTATTGGTTCTTCGGGGTTTGCCGTTGCAACATCTGTGCATACGTTGGTTTGGGTCTTGGACGAAAACGTCGAGGACAGTCCGGAGAGCCCGTGACGTGTGCTCCATCGCAGACAATGCATTTGGGAGCACATGCGTGTGTCTCAGTGGCGTCTGGAGTACCGCACGTTGGGCATCGGTTGGGGGGGTTTCGCTGCGGGCAGACATCCTGCCTGTGTCCCGCGCTCCAGCACAGGGCACAAGTTTCCACTTTCCGGCGCAGTGGCTTGCATCGGTGGGTCGTCATTCTGTACCTGACCCAGTACGGCACCCTGGGCCCATCGAACAAGATCTGAACAAAAGAGGTGGTTCCCATGCGGCGTGCATCTAGCCCCTTGAGGTGGGGGTTGTAATGGATCAGTTGTTCTGTGATCTCTTCGGACGTCTCTTGGGTGTGGAGGTCAAAGACGATACCTGAGGATGTGTTTGATGGGGCCGGAATGTGTGTGGCCATGGGGTAGGTGCAGTCACCCAGCTGAAGACTTTGGAGGGCTGCGTACCGTGTTGCTCTCTCCTCAGACGGGGTGCTGACGACCATGAAGTTGGCTTTTTTGTGAAGTCGCAGCTGGTCCGTGTCATTCATGTCCAACCCAGCTTGTTGTTGAATGGCGGTGGCGATGGTTAGGGCGGAGGTCTCAGAGATATTAAGACCTCCACGAGGTCGGAGAACCACTTTAATATCCGTTTCCGGGAGTGGAGTTAGGGGCGGTAGTTTGCGGGCGTGTCTTGTTTTCCCACGGGTGTTGCTTTGATGTACCGGGCTAGAAGAAGGCGAGGGGCCAGTCCCCGGCGTCGCTTGGTGGGCTTGCTGGCGTCTTCGTATAATGGTCCATTTGCAGGGGTTGTACGATTCCGGGGGTATTTCGGTGACTTCAACTTCAACGGTCATCGCCGTGGATGCCATGGTCGGGAGGGCAAGGCTGCTGTGAACGCGCGCCAACAGGCTTGCGAACGCAGCAGCGGTCGCTGCGGCGGCGTCGGTGTGGGCGAGCTGAAGCGATGTAGCGAGCTTGCCGAGGAAGCCACCCCGTCACCACGGCTAACCCTACATTTAGGGCTAGCGTGGCGGTCGCCGCTTCGAATTTTCTCAGAGTCGTAGAATAAAATGTAGGGGCTTGCCTGATGGAAATTTGGTGTCCCGGTAATCGCGTTGACGAGGTCTATCGGCTGGTGTACGTTTTGTGGCTCTGGAGGCCGTTGGCGAGTCTTTCGAGCGGTGCTTAGCAGAGCTGATGCGAAGCACGCCCACATCGGTCGGCCACCTGGTGGCGATCCCCGAGGCACGCGAGGCTTGGATACCTTCGTGCTGCTTCATCCTGGAAGCCTTGCCCTCGGCCGCCGCTCCTTTCGGCTCGTGCCTAAGCCCACCCTTGTCCCTTTGGTATTCGCAACCCCAGCGTCTTGCTTCATCGACTGGTGCCATGGACGCTCTTCGTATTCGCCGAGATGTCCTGCGAGCGACCATCTCCGGGACCATGACAGTCCTCGACGCCTTGCTGCGGATCCAGGCAGCAACGGCCCTTGACAGACAATAATCTTCGAGGTGGAGTAAGTTTCTGCAAAGGAAAATAGGCAAGAGTACGCGCACGCGCATACGGCTATCTGCAGCATGAAGGCCGTCTGCTACGTTGTTTCCTTGAGAGTGATACAGCCCCTGCCACTGCATCTGAGTGACTTTGTGCCCCACGCTGCTTAGCTACCTTTGGCTGTAGCGAAACGGCCTTTCAAGATAAGAAAAAAAGTCCTCTAAATTCGAAAGAAGTGGTTCCCTACCTCGGAATTTGGGTTTCTGGTGGTCCACACAACTTCATACATCCGGTCGATGCACTTTCAAACAGCTGCGGTTCAATTAACCGGCGCAATTTGTGAAAAAAAATCTGTTATGGAGCTCTCCTGCCTTGCAGGACCAGATAGCCCATTCAAGAGATGTTACAAACAGCCCGGTTTGTATTTCGCGCGTTCGTTTGTCGCACTGCCATGATAGTAGTTCGCGTCGCGTCTGACAGATGGCGCCACCAGTCCACGGCGCGCGCGCCGCTCGTGGGACCTTGCTCTCGGTGGTTGCACTCAATCTCTGCAAGAGGTAGCGTCAACATCCCCCTCGCGAGGGGCACGATCAAATGCAGAGCATTTCCGGGGGCGCACGACGTTATGTAGTTTGCGTTACGTTAATGTTGTTGCACTTGTGGCAACTGCTGACGAGAGAGCGCTCGTCAGCAGTAATTTGAATGAGTCAAGGATATAAGGCTCGTCCGTAGCCTCCCAATCTGTGTCGGCTTTGTGGCGCAGTGTGTTAAGCACCATGTACGTTGCGTTCCGCCCGTAGGGTCGAGGGATCGAAACCTGGCGCCGGATGGTACTTTTTTTTATATATAGTAGGGAGGGGTGCGGTGCGGACTACGGACGCCAACGCGGGTGACATCATGAGTTACTGAAATGCTCTGCATTTAAAATGTCCTCGACCTTATTTTGCATGACCAGGTGAGCCTTCACCAACTCGACGCTCAAGTTCAGGAGAACCTGAAGGATGAAGAATTTGATGCTGACGTTTTGGAAGCGATCGATTACGACGAGCGTATCTGCGCCCTGCTAACGCGCGTACGCTTCTCTGCAAGCCCCGTCCCTCAACCTCAGGCGGCCATGTTTACTACCCGCATCGCAACATCGACTATTTGCTCGCTTCCCGAGGAGGCCTGGCGGCCAATGCTTCCGTGTGACGTGCGGCCCGGCCGGGAAATGACTGGTGCTCGTGTAGGAGAACAGGACAACGAGGACGGAGGCGCTGCGACCTTTCAGGACGCCAAGCAGGACACCGAGGTGCTCAGCCAAGGAGAGAGGCTCCAGCAACTGTGCAGTCCTGCTGCTTCCGTGACTGCTGTCTCGGGGAAGTCTCAAGGACACTCCCGGGACCTCGGCATCGCTGACGCGGCTATCATTTTTGAGAGAGCCCAGCGGTCCTGCTGTGAGTCTAGCCTAGCCAACGAGACTTCTGCTTTGGAGATGTCTAAGTGGCCCCAGACGGATGCTGGCATCACAGACGCGATTCCAACTTCGGAGACGTCACTACAGCCATTTTGCAACCCTCGCTTCAACAACTTGACTTCCGCTCCCGAGACGCCTGACCCGTTCTGCAACGGCCCTAGCGTCGATGATGCGACTCTTGTTTTGCAGACCAGCGAGCTTTCCTGTTGTGACCTTTACGTCGGCGACGCACTTCTCGTTTCGCAGGCAGCTCAGCAACCAGGTTTAGAGTCGAATATGTTTTCGTTGGGTCCAGCAACGAAAACGCGGTTCGTGCAGAAGATGGACTCGCTTAAGGGGACAACGAAGCGCCTGCTTCTCCGGCGCTCCGTGAGCGAGGTTCGACTCCAGAGGCGAGCAGCGGCCGCTCTCATACTATCCCGTTGGCGACAAATCCACGGGACGACAGAGGATGGTTGCTTCCATGGTCGCGACCCCTTTTCTGGCGAGCACGATTCCATGCTGGACGCGCCTTTCTGCTACGCTTACGCGCCCGACCAAAGTAAAGTCTCCTTGTCCGCCGATGAAACAGCATTGTTGCTTCAGCGCATCGATCGATTCATGGAGGACGGACAGGATATGAGCACAGCGACAGTGATACTGCATTCGCTGTACTCTGGGATCTTGGTTGCCCGCATCATCGGTTTCCTTTCGATCCTGGCGGCTGCCTTCTGGCGGAAAACCGTGAGCACAGCTTGTTAGCCCGGGTGACCATACGAACATGCGTAGTCTTAACTTTAAAATATGTCACTTTGACCCAACAACCCAGCAAGCGCTCGTTGCCCGTGCCGCTGCCAGCTAGCTCATAACGAACTTGGCGGCGGCGGGAGTGTGTTGAGAAATAAAGCTTAGGCAGGGGGCGACAGTAGAAGAGGAAGAGGGGGATCGGGGGTGCGCACTGCCTCGCTAATAGAGTAAGTTATTTCCCTTTTCCCTGACTACTCTTCTCACATGGATTAGCAATGTCAGCCACAGATACACAGAAACTTTATCAGTCACAGGATAGCAGAAACAGATCAGAGGCCTAGGTCGAGGCAGCCGCTGAAAGCTTTCATGCTTTCATGGTGTGGGTGTCCAGTTCCAGTTGTTCTTTGAGATTTGCCGCAACAGCCAGCCACTCGTGTATTTGTGTGGTTGTGTAGTCTTGTCCAATATCAGTGGTCCATGAAAAACAACGTTTATGGCAAAAAATGGTTCATTCAAATTGGCACCTTTTGCTGAGCAGTATGAAATAAGGCCAGAACAGAACACAGAAACGCCTTTAGGGGCACTATGTACTGCAGACAGAGTTACATTGAATTTTCATAACCTCCATACTGAGCAGGTGCATGTCGGAAAGGCAGTGGAAACAGTTGACTGCTTTTGATGCACAATATGAGCAGCACACAAACTTTTCTCGAGAGAGGGGAGCAGTATCATTTAAAACATTTTAAAGTGCAGTCAAACAAAAGTCAATCTGCCTGAGATCTTGAACACGCAAGAAACAGTTATTCTTGTTAAAAAAACGTGTTAAAGACGTGTGTTAAACAACTTTTGCTTTCCTTACAAGTTGAGTTGAGGGCTTCTTTATTTTTTAATTATACACAAGTGCTGGGAAGTCACAAGTAAGGCACGACCAGACCAGGCAGGAATTGTGTAAGCTGTTTTGCACATGTTACCAGCCTTCTTGTTGGGAGGCGGGAATTCCTTGGGGAATTAATCACAACGGCCTCTGCACAAAGTTAATCAATTCACTGTAACAGCTTGAGACTTGTGCCGTTGTAGGACATCAAATAGGCCACAGTGTTTTTGCATTTCTTTTTTCAGTTTCAACAAAGGCTGCAGTGTACACAAACTTCTTTTCAGTCTGTACCGTCCTAGATTCTCATGCAATGTCAAATGACACCGTTTCTGAGGACAAGTTCTTGCCGTAGCTTCCAGCTCCTATGTCTGTGTGAGGGCCACATTGCATCTAGGCCAACTGCACGGGAGGGTTCCAAAATCCCTGCGACACATTTTCTGACATCTTGCCCACTGAAAGAATAGCCTGGAAAGAAAAACAAAAAGACACCTGTAATTGCTCAGTTTATTGCACATTAGTACAGCTGCTTCTTAGTATGGTAACTTTTAGCTCACCACTTTGACTAATCAAATTTAGAGGTCCCATTCCAGAAACACTGCGTTGTAGTTTGCCAATAGTTATTCTATTTTCCGCTTAGCTCGACCACCTTTTAGTGGTCCTGCAGGGGTGTAATTGATGAGCGTCAAATGTACGTGTTGCAGACTGAAAATTTTCAACCTTATCAGGGCGTGTTGCAGACTGAACATGTTCAACTTTATCAGCTTTTCCATCAATCTTTAGAAGCGTGTAGAACACCATGCTTGTACGGAATGAGGGTGTATTTCTGTTTTCTCTTGTCTTCTTTCTGTTGCCGTACACGGATGCCCTCCTTACATCCTTTCAGAATGTCACGCGCACAACTGTTATCAAGAGATGCTCGGGAACTGGGCTTAGGTCAGTTAAGTCCAGGCGTTCTGCCGTGTTGCGGGGACAAGATTTCCTGGGGCTGTTTAGAATACACAAGTTAGCGACACCCCGCTTTACAATCTTCGAGTGTCCAGACGAGAAAGGAAGTAACGGTTGGCATGCTCGAGGCTCGTACTGCCAACACGGACAGCCATCATAGAATCGTTGTTTTAGGTCTATGCATTTTATTGTCTTGTCGGGGAGAAGTTCACGGATTAAACTGAGCGGCTGCAAATGCTGAGGGAAAGCACTGAGTGTGGCAGAACAACTTGGTTGATAGGCAACAGCACCTCTAAACACAAGGTAGTCGTGCACAAAGCGAACAAACGTAACTTTGTTCTAGCTTTGCTGTAGCGGTTCAAATAGCCTGTTAGTCTGTCAAAACCTCCGAAGAATACCTCAATGAGAACTGGAGCCACACAGGACCCAATGCACATTTTGCTTGCTCGCAGATAAATGCTGTCACACCAATCCATGAAAGTTGACTTTAAATAAAGTGAAAACAGATCGATAAACCCCTCCACTGCCAAACCAACAAAATTTTGCAACTTGAGCATCCCATAAATGTCGATGTTCTATAAACTGCAACAGTCGGCCATAAGGTAAGCTGTAATACAAGTCTTTAATGTCGACCGAAAACACTGCGAACGTCTGCTCATGGCTATCCTTAAAGAACGTGGCCAGCTCCTCTGATCCCTTAATTGTAAACAGGCCATTCAAATTGACCATTACTAGCTTCTTTCGGAGAAGCTAGTGTGGTTGTAAATCTACAAACTATCCTAAGCTTGTGCAACAAAGATATGCTGTACTGAGCAGTCACTCGCACAGACGGCGACTGTGTGTGCAAGCTGCCTGAGCACTCTGGAACACAAGCGGCTTCCCCAAGAGCCAGAAACAATAACTGGCTGCAGAATTTATTGACACCCAGTAATAACGGCTATAGAAACTGCATCACACACATACAGCTACATAAGTGCTAGGCTGAATGGCAATAAGGATCTGCAGGTGAACACGGAAACAAAGCAGCTCTTTTTGCACATTTGTACGACCCCTGCATTACGCAGAGGTGTAATATTTATGCAATATTTGGCAAATGTTAACGCACTAACAACTGGAAAGACGAAATCGCAATGTTTGGAACCTCTAATGTTGCCCGAACGAAGTTTGTCGCTTTTTTCATCGGAGCACGTGAAACAAATACCACGACTTAGAAAGAGGCGTAACCATACCGCTAGATTTGGAAATGAACCCCACAGCAAGGTGTACGAAAAAGTACTAGTTTGTTGGCTGGCTCTCAGACGAGGGCATATACCTATGAAAAAGATCGGCAAAGAAGCTGCCTACCGAATAGTCTAACTGCATGCGGGATCCCTTTCTTTTCTTTGGCAATGTGTTAATAAACACCTTCTGTTGAATGGTGCAACTGATGGTTGCTGGGACGTGTCTTTTCGCAAAAGTTGTTGCTGAAAACTTGGGAATGACGTGACAAATCATCTCCTCAAAACCACTGAAGAAGCAGCCTTTGCAATTGAACCAAAGCCCGGTGCTACTACAATATGTCCAGTTCAGACCCAATGCTTTCCAGCTGCCAACAAGCTTTAGGCTGTCCGAACCTGAACGCACTGGTGTGCCATGCCATTCGTGAATGAACTCAGTTGATCCCATGCCCAAGCCCTCACCAGAATGGATTGACACAAGCGCTAGCAGGCCACCCTTGAGTCGGTGTACCTACAATGAACTTTGGAAACTCAACAAACAGACTGATGAACTTGCGTATGATTACAACTCTGAGCTGGAGTGGAAAGCTGTGGAAGCATGTCATGTTTTCATATGTGTGGCCAAAGCTAAACTCTTACATCGTAGTGAAGAAAATCAATACCCACAAATGGCAAAAGCCCCGATAAATAATGCAAGGTCACTGAGTGCACAAGGAGCGTTCGATGAAGCGATTCAAGGCGAGCGCTCCTTTTGGAATGAGTATGAAGACACCACACTACAGCACACAGCTGTCAACTATTGACAAGTTCAAATAACTCACCAAATACCTTATTGGGAAGGCACACGACAAGATCAGCAGCCTTTCCCTTTCTGACAGCAACTACCAAATAGTGGTCAATCTACTAGAGGAACACTGTAGAAGGAAGGACCTTGCGATTAACCACAACTCACTTCCTACAGCTGTAGGCTGTTGATTCAGCTAAGAGACATTTGCTGCGACGTCTCTACGACCAAGTGGTTAAAAACGTTAGTTTTGAAGCACTAGGGGTGAAGCAGAAGTAGAGTGCTTGCTCAGTGGTTATCAAGAAGCGGCTACCTCACTACTGTGAGCAGAAGCTGCTGCAGCTCAGTCCACTGACACATTTTCGGTGCTCCTGGACCTCTTTTTAAAAAGAAATCCAGAGGCATGGAAGCAGTAGAAGTCCGTAGCAGTGAAGAGGCTTTGAAACCATATCGGGTGAGTTTACTCGCCAGAAAAAGCACTTACTTGCACTTACCACCATTTCCAGAAATAACAAAGCTGCCAGTAAAAACCAACCTTTACTAGGTGTGACAAAATTTAACCCTCGAGCAAAATTACCTACTCGAATGAAGCAGCCGTTGCTGCAAGAAACTTCACTGCACCCAGGACTATCGAAAAGCATGATTCCTGAGTTGGCAAATGTGTCACTGCCGACACTAAAAAAATCTTGTGTGACCTTAAAGATACCAGTTGTTTGGCAACAGACACCCAGGAGCAGTTAGTCTGTCACAAAAGGAGTCCAAGTGAACAGCACTCTGACACGGGGTCGGGACAGTTTATCGAACAGCGTTTTATCGAATCCCGTTTCATCTAAGTCGTTTTATCGAAAATGTTTTTCTCAGCCTTTTCATTTGAGCCTTCTGCAGTATATTATTTTCGTTTCCTCTATGCTACGTAATTCAAAAAGATTGTCTCCACAGCGGTTTCTTATTATTTACCAAAATATGTAGCATTTAAAGTAGACGCATTTTATTTCTTGCATGCCTTTAATGTTTTGGGGACGTGCAAGAGATTCTCTCCGTCAATTTTTTATTCGGTTCATTGGGCAGGCGGATCTTCTATAACGACTCTCCGTCTCTGTATATTCCCCCATCTGATCCACAGCATACACGCCATTGTAGTGTATAGGCTATAATTCCCTGATATGCTTCTCAGTTTTTCATAGTCGACTTCGTATCGCCACATCATTACTTTCCCGTGTGTGTTTATGTAACTCATTTCTTGGCACTTGAGGAACCCCGTCGCGTTGGCTCAAGGGATAAGGCGGTGTTAATGACTCTACGCTGTGTGCTAAGACCAAGGTCATGGGTTGTATCCCGGCCGCGGTGGGCGTTTTTTGGGTGAAGGCGAAAAGCGAAAACCCCCGTGTGTCAAGATTTTGGCGCGAATAAAAGGTTTCTAAGTGGTGAAAATTAATTCGGAGCCTTCAACTACGGCGCGCCTAGTTTCTGAGGTCTTTCTTGGACGCGTTAAACCCCAAAATCAATCTAATCAGCGCTTGTGCGTCCAGTGTCAAAACTTTCAAATGGACAGCTAGTAAAAGCCTGCTCCGACATATGTGTTTCTAGCACTTTTGATGAGTTCACATATGACGAGTTGGCTGTGACGGGTTCACTTGTGACGAGTTCTCCCAGACTCCACCACCTCTGTTGGGGCCTCACTTTCATTGTCGCCCCCCCCCTCCTTCCCGTGTTCCATTCATATAGCACTAATCTTTCAGAAGTTCTTGGCACGAGATTTCTCCAGATGCAAACAATGCGACCACATGGTCCGCGTGGGAGTTACGTGCAAACCACGTGACTAGAAAAATTGGGGGAGGACAAGAGTTTTTACCACGTAATGATGAACCATGGCGGAAGGATATATTTGGCAACACCAACCTAAATACACATCCAAAGTATATTGCTCACGCGGTTAGGTTTGTTATTATAGTATAGTGTTGAATTCTATTCTGTCATATAAACAAGAGGGACGTACATGCTTAAGTGCAATCAATGAAGACGCAAAAAATTTAAAAATCTAATGAAACAAAGGTGATCGAAAACACGAGAGAGATGCTCCAACAAATATAAGCAGGTTTTTGTATGTAATGCACTGCAGAGACAATGTAGATTGAAGCTAACAGCAGGTTAGGTTAATGCGATGGCCAGTTAAACAAAATAAACCCCGAAAATTACAATGAAAGCCGCCGAACCACACTTTCGACAAAACGGACGCAGGTGGTTCGATAAAACTGCATTCTATAAAACGGCGTTCGATAAAACGGGCATTTATTCGATAAAACGGCGTTCGATAAAACGGTGTTCGATAAACTGTCTGGGAACCCTCTGACACATGTGACGGATACCGTTTTGCTGCAAACAGCGACAGTTTGGGCAAGTGGTTCCGCTAGGCTGCAACTTCTTCATTGCCGTCTCGGCGGTAGTAGCCAGTGGACATTGGTCATGGACAGCATAGCGAAAAACCTTCATTGTAAAGTCATCAGAAAAGAGTGCCCCAGATTACAAACATAGGCAAAATGCCCTCTCGCAAGCAAACCCCAAGATGCGTGGAGCTGCTTATTCCAAGCGAGCACAACAAGTTTGTCTTAGTCGAAGCCCTCGAGGTACCCTTGACATGCAGTGCAAATCCGTTCACGGTTTTTATTTTTTGCATGGGAGATCAGTGACCTTTACCTCGCCGATGATGCTGTCGCAACAGATGGCACCATCAAAGCACTGATAGGAGTCGGATACTGGAAAGTCGCAAGTGGCAAGACTCGAAGGCTTAAAAACGGGTTAATGGTAAGACGTCTTTAGTGTGGATGTCACAAGGCCCATTAAAGAGCACCCAGGAAGACCTCGTTGCAGTAGCTAAGGATGTACAGTGGTGGACAAATGAAATGTGAACATGCAAATATGAACCAAAACATGCAAAACTGAAATACTGTTTGTGGACGTCCAATACTGGGTCGCTGTTGCTATAACTGCAAAACCACGTTTCCCGACTTTGTTACTAGAATTAAGCCACGCCTCAAAAAAATATTGGACTTGAATAGGAACAAATTGCCCTACTGTGTGTAGTGGTTCATATTTTTATGATCACTTGTTCATGACTATGTGAGGACTTGAAGAAAGGCGATGTACAGCTGGATGACATTACAGCAACGTTAGCACGCACATCTCAAGAACCGAAGCCTTATCCAAGGCAAAGATTAAAAACGACTGTACACAAGGGCAATGTACGAAATGACAGCACCTCATCAAGCAACACAGTTTTGGCATAGATTGAAAGACAAACGTGATTTGACGGTGGCCAAAGCAAAGAGCAGGAGCTGTCGAATGCTAAACAGAGATAGCTGTTCTGCACTGTAACAAGCTCAAGAAACCAGCCCCTTGTCAATGTTTCCAGCCCTCGACAGAGCTTCAGTTTTGGTATAGAGATACATGAAGAGCACAAGGACACCCCGCCTATCAACGAAAAATCAGTTTAAGCGGCTCTCCTAACAACACACTCTCACAAGTGCCCTCCGCCACAGCAGCAACTA
Organism: Haemaphysalis longicornis; assembly: GCF_048455015.1. NCBI lineage: Eukaryota > Metazoa > Arthropoda > Arachnida > Ixodida > Ixodidae > Haemaphysalis > Haemaphysalis longicornis. The sequence continues at coordinate 227,093,831 of NW_027526203.1, read as the reverse complement.
CATGAAGAGGCCTCTTTGTGTGAAAAGCAGACAGGCTGTGCATCCGAGGGCACTGGTTGCCTTTTCCAAGCCTACAGAGAAACAGTGCACGTAACCCGTTGAATACAAAGACTGTCCCACTGCTTGACGACCAACTGTTATTTCGACGTCCTGCAAGAATTTTGATGAAGCGAGCAACATAAACTCGTCACCTTTTGATTGGCCACTGGGCCACAAAAGCTGCTTTGTAGGCAATGCTGTTCTTGAAGTAGGACACGCAGAAGCACTGCTGGAAAGTTCACCAAGGAAATTCGTACTCAACTGTTCAACATGTAGTTGCAGCCAAGGAGCGCAACAAAAACATAAGTGTCGCAAGCAGTGAGGATTCACAAGAGACGAACAGCGCAGACACTGCAATAATGCAGGACCCTATTTCCATGGTTGTTAAGCCCAAGGATTTCCAGCTGCCTCTGAAGAAGTGGAACAAGCTGCACCTCTCGGATAATAGAACCCTGGCCATGCGCAAGACGGGTCACAAGAAACGAGGCAAACAAGTCTAAGTAAGCTGTCGAAGAATGCAAAGAAGACATGACTAAGGACGGCGAACTCAGGAAAGCAGAGAGCAGTGAAGAAGCCATTTCAGACAAAGTTTCAACCTTTCAGAGGCCTGAGTTAGCGAACTCCTTGAGAAAGACGGTGAAAGGAGTTCAGCAACAAGGAATATATTACACGTAGAGGGCAATGTGATGCGACAATTTCACTAGTTCACAAACTGACCTACTTTGTTCTTGAGTCTTAGGACAGCACAACTTGAAATAGTGTAAATGCTGTCACAGGTGGGAGGATATTGGAAAAGTAGTAGTTAGTTGGCTGCCCATCGGACAAGGGCACATGCGCGCACACAAGATTAGCCCAGATGCTACCCTGCAAATGGGCTGACTGCAAGCATGATCTTCTGTTTTTGCCTTTGGTTAGGTGTTAATAAACACCTTCTGTTCGATGGTGCACCCGAAAGGTGCTGGACTCTGGTCTTTTCGCTAAACAGGGTGTGAACAAATCACCGAGTCCCATGTGCATTTATTGGCTATGTTTGTTTGCCTTGCTACGCCTTACTCTAGAAAAAGTGGGTGCATGGCAGCTCTGGAACTTGCAACATCAGAAACTAAAAAAGACCCACAAGTTCAAAGATCAAGATGCTATCATACCAAACTGAAAACCACTACTTCAACATCCCGTGATAATTTCAGAATTGCTGGGCGTCAGAAATAGACTGAGGTTTAACTTGCACTATAAATAAAACAACTCCTTTCCCTTGGAGAAGTGCTGAATTCCCACATACGTAAGGGCTACAGAAATTCACTTCCAGGTAATTTTATGAGCCGCCGGTGTTCCTGCATTCAACAAGAAACTTCCACAGCTCAGATGCCAAAGCACTATGCAGGAAGACGATATTGAAGTGGGTTTGGAATGCAGATTGTGTTCACTAGCAGTTATGGGCCGAAAGTCCTCTTCCACTCTACTATTTGTTTATGTCATTCTATTTTATCAGTTGATAGGTCTAAGGGACAGGCCTTAAAGTATTTACAACGCAATAATATCAGAAAGAAGGAATTAAAAGCAACAGTTCAATGTCGCATCCCATCTTGCTCGAGGGAAAAAAGCAAGCTAATATTTATGCTCTCAGCTGTACTGCTATATTTTCACACGGTGTAATAAGACACCGTAAAAGCATACCATTCTGGGTCTGGGGCAGGTTCCTGTACCTTGGGGTCTGGCCAAAAAAGTCTTAAGCACAAAGATTTGCAAGGAGTAGGCACAAAGTGCACGCACAGAATGTATTTACATGCACTTGTTCACTGATAGGTCCAGTTGGAGGCTACCATATTAACCAAGCTTCTTCACACTCCCCCTCCCAATATGACAAACAAGAGGTTGTCTAAATCAACAGGGCCTTCTGATTTAAAATTCTGGGAACCTATACGGCTTTTCAGAACACAATTCAATGACTACTTGTGGTGTCTATGTACTATTTTTACTCAACCATTGCTAAATTTTGAAATAAAGCTTGCGAGATTATTAAAAAATTACTCTCACAAGGGTCCTAGGCTTTCAATGCCACCACCCCTCACTGCACAGTTTGCTGTTTTGTTTGCTTGTAATTGTTTATAAGATTAACCCAGCAACTAAAGTGCTTTAAGAAAATTTAATAAAAAAGACAATATCAGATAATAAAATACAAATAAACTTTCAAGTTAACCTGAAAAGTAAAAAAATAATGCCTTTTAGCCACCACTGTCGCTTCCTAAGGGGCCTGTTGCAGTTCACGTAGAAAAAAAAGGAAGGAAGGTTCCTTATTGGTACTGCTGCACAAGGCATTAGAAATTTTGTGATGTCAATAGTTTATTGGAGTTTTCTTCATTCTCTTCGAACCGATTTTTCTTGTGGACTCCGAGTCATCCAAAAAATGTGATTCCACCATACAGTGTGAGCTCTTTACAAGAAACATGAAAGGTGCAAGTTGAACTGTATGTATGAGGTGGTTAATTTTGCAATATTTTATTGTGTTACTGACACGACCTACTTTCAAATAAAAAAAGACATACAGTGCTCTAATGGTAGTTTGGTTAGGTCATTCGAGCTAAGTCATTGGCAACGTTCTACTGCCTGCCATTTTTAATGCATTACTTGGGTACTTGTCCCAAAATCTGTGCTGTGTGAACCCAGCCTGGTAGGTAATGTCCCACCACTCATTCACGCTCTGCACTCCAGTCATTCCACAACCAATCCTCACCAGTGCAGCCATCATGCTTGCTCTTTGCAGTCTATTTTAAGTGAGGATGGAATGGTATCACAGCCTCAGATGAGGACACTCCCCACTTCTGTGAAGATATGACTAGCATTCCTAATAAGGAACCTGGTTGTCATGAGTCAAGGGAAATCCCCGCAACGACGACGAAGGAAGAGGAGAAGGAAGAAGAGAGATCGAGGCAGGGGCGGAAGAAGAGACCCGGCTCACGAAGAGCGAAGCCTGGGGTGACACGACCCAACACACCGACGTCGCCACACAAGCCTGGGCGGGAGCGGACCGACGACGCTTCGGCTCCGGTCTCCCGAAGTTCTGCCAACCCACGTCTTGGCGGCTCCAGCGGCGACGGGCGCGCGTCTGCGGTCAGCGACATCGTATCGTCGTCCTGTGCTACGACGGACCCCATAACGGTGACGCTATCGAACCGAGTCGCACTACACCAGTACCCAGCATCGTGGTGACAGAACGCGTACATCAGCTCTTCATGGCCATGCGGCGACTTCCATCCCGTCGTAACCCATGACTTAAGTAAGCACTGCATTTTGTAGAACATCTTCCTAGGACTATATGACGACGTAAAGGAGAGTCATCTAAGGACATTGTATATATTGCGTTGGCGAGAGTGTGATAGTTTGTCAATACGTGTGGGTTTCTTTTCTCTGGTTTTCTTCCGACGGAGGTTTGGCGTGTGATAAATGTCTTTGGCGTGTGATAAATGGCGTGTGATAAATGTCCGGGCTTCCCATGTCCTTCTTTGCTGGTCAGGACGCGTGACATAATATTTGGCGAGCCCGCCAGGACACTGGCGCAATAACTGCCAGGACTGGCCCAGTCACGCGTCTCGCCTGCTTAGAAGAATGGATTGGGAAAAAGTGCTATCGTTAGTTCAAACGCTCGGGTTGAACAAAGAGCAGGCATTTCGAATAATTGAAGAAGAGAGTCAGAAAGAGAAGGAAAAGTTTGAGGGAGAAAAAAGAGAATTGGAAAAACAGATACAACAGACAGAGTCACAGCTGCGTCTTGTGGAGAGTAGCGTCGGAAAAGCAGAGAGCATTGAAGGCCCATAAACGGTACCTCCGGCGGGGTCGTTCCGTCCCGTCCAAAATCATTCCGGCGGCCGGAACGCGGTGCCTTCCGGCCGAAAATCGCTCTCCGCCACAAGTTGGCCAACTTCAACTTTTCGCCGGACCGCGATGATGACGCGTTTCGCCAGCCATCATCCAACGCCCTGATTGGTTCCTACCGACCTCCTACTGGCCAATCAGGGCTATCAGAAGGTTTCAGGCTAAACAACATGGCGGCGTTGCTCAAGCGAAGCGATGCGGAGGAAAATAGTCGCACCGGCTTATAGTACGTCGCGGCTATTTTGTGACTGCTTGAATCGAGGTATAAATCCACGAAGCATTTGTTTGTGCCGGCGGAAGCATACCTGCACTGCGCTTAGTTTGAGATCCGCAGTGCCGCGATATTATGGCAGCAAGCATACCCCGATGTGTATGTTGGTGACGGCTGGCCTGTCCTTGTTTTTGGGTGTGCGTGAGTGTGCTTGAAGAAGTTGACAGCGTCATTTGTACTCGCCATCGTTTAAAATGGACCAAGGAGTGACAAACCAGCAAGCTGTCAGTTCTGTGTGCGTCCGTGGGAGTTCGCGGTGCGGCAACGACTACGGCCAGGGTCTCGCGCCGATGCTCTGTGTACGGGCGACTGTTGTGTGCCACTGCTTTCTAACAGTTCCGAGCGTGGCCCGTGGGAGTTCGCGGTGCGGCAACGACTACGGCCAGGGTCTCGCGCCGATGCGCTGTGTACGGGCGACTGTTGTGTGCCACTGGTTGTATGTGATGTGCTGCCGTGATGCTGTTCACCGCAATGACCGCGACAATTCGTGTAAGCGCGCGCACGATTTTAAATTTTATTGCAGTAAGCTAGACATCCACGAAGATTGTTCCAGACAGCAGCCGGCAGCATTTATTTACGCCGACAACGTCATGTACACTGCGCAACAGTGCTCAACAGCACGCTCGCGCCGAAGTTTGTTTTGCGTGCGGGCGCTGGTGGTGTAATCCTACGGGCAGTGCTTTTCATAGGCGGGGATATGCTTTGTAGCAACACCATGCAGCTGTATAAGTTCACGCAAAACCTCTCTTAACAGCTGACAATAGGAGTTTCAAGAGCTGTGTATTGAAACATTAGTGAGTGACCCAGTCTACTCATTTGTCTGGGTTGGGTGTGTGCTAGGCTGATTGAGTGTGCTCTTGTTTGTGTCAGGAGTGTTCAAGCAGTCAGAGTGCACGCTCGTTGGGGTAAAGCAGATATACTGTTCTGTGTTGCTTCTGGGGTACACCCACTGTATACAATAGGCTCGTCACCTGCTGAGTATACTGGTGTTTGTGTGAAACTGACTCATTCTTTGAAATCAATCGATAACCATTCCACATGGCCGAATGTGTACTGTCGGGAGCTAAAGTCTGGATTCCACGCAAGCACCAACCAAAACACACTGCAGTGCCACCTTGGGGAAGGGCGACTGCTGCCGAGATAAAGGCTGTGTCGCTTATTTTAACTGCATGCATCATAGTTTGCACCTATGCGTTGATGCAGTGTTGGTAAGCAGAGTGACTGAACAGTGTTGCTTCAGCTGCACATGTTGTGCCTCTTTTCAAAGGTGGCCCCAGTGAGTGGCTGAATTTGCAGTTGCTATATGTGTGCGCATTAATTGTCATCTGTGTTTCTGTTCTTTATTGTTACTCCGTCTTCTTCAGTCATCGTTGCACTTCCCATACAATCTGGGACTCAAGAGTAAAATAATGCATACTCTGGCCTTGTTTGAATGAAGCATGTCGTGTGCTTGAGTTCGTGATAAGGAGTAACAAGAGCGGCCCACTGGTTCAGCATATCATTCTACGCTAATTACATCGTTCATCATTGCTCAGCGAGAACACTTAGGGAAGGTGTGACACATGGGCAACCGAAGCGAAACAGCTCAGTCCTTTTTCGTAATAAAAGCGTATCAACTCAGGCGAGCCAACGAAGGTGCATGCAGTTAAAATGGGACGCACAACCAGTGTGTCGACAGCAGAAGCTCTTTCGCATGGTGGCCCTGCAATACATTTTGGCCGCCACTTGTGTGGACTCCATACTTTTGCTCCCGACATTAATGAAATGGAAAAAGTTGGCTTGTTGCCATTTAGGAATCGTCATAGCACAGCTGCAACCTCGTGTAGTCTTCAGTGTTCCAGCTTTGTGTCTGCCTTGGAATTGCTGTGCTTAATTGAAGGAGTGGGCACTTTGGCTTCTTTCTGTGACTTCAAATTAAGGGAACGGCCGTTGTATACACAAAGGAGCCATGAAGACCGAATACAAGTTTGTTTTATTGGAAAGATTTCGCGTTTTATAGTGCCCCCAGCGCTTGTCCGGCATCAAATGATGCCGTATTCACTGAAAAATTGATCACTTTAGATTAAATTTTGAATCTTCATCCAAATCGTAGGTTTTCGTAATTTCAGCAATGATGTCATGAGCGCGTGTATTCAAGCGAAATTCCACTGCGTCATTCGGGTTTGCGGCCTTCCTGCCCATCAGCCCTCCCAGGTGGTACTACTATAGTCATCCACGAACTGTTGTCCGCCGTTGCTTTGTTTTTGAGCGTATTTGCACCTGGCTTGTTTTCGTTACTGTAATAAGTGATCGTCTCGTGAAACCTGGGGTATCCTTGACAAACGGGGTCACGTAAGACAACGCCGCTTACGCCAATCGGCCAGTGTCCTGTAAGACAACTTCAAAGCGGCAGAGTGCTGTGCACCTAAAACAAGCATAGTGCGCCCAGTATCAACAGCTGCGCATCGGTACTTCTATGCTTACGTCTGTTTTCGTAACTTCCATTGTTTACTGCACCATTCTTACTGCTGTAAAATGAATATGCATTACACTTAAGCGCAAATAGTTCGTTCGGAAAGCCTATAAGCCGTGCCTAATTTGCGTTTGCATTTTCCGTCCTCGGCCAATCGCGCAGCTGGGCTGATCTGACATCATAGGTTCTGTTGCGGGAAATGAGCTAGTGAGTCGCATGGCCATTCCGTTTTTTCCTAATTATGTAGCTTATTTAAGCGAAGTGTGCGTTAACAGTGGTGGCATTATGATTCTAACGAGGCAATCTTTCGAATGAATCGAATTTGTGTTTTATCCTCATGACTCCTTTAGCTAGGATCATGATTGCTTGGCTGCCTTCTGGCCATCATGTCTTAACACACTCTTACTGAGAAACATTTTTCGGCAAAAGTGGTTTCCTCCTCGGTTGCCACATGGACATTAATGAGCGTTACAAGTGTGAAAGCAGTGCCTACAACCTGATAAAAGCAGACTTGAATTTCGAGTTGTCAACTTTCCATGTGATGTGAGTGGTGGTGGCACAATGCACTTCTGACAGATGTAACAGCAGTAGCTATGCTGATGTAACAGCAATAACTATTCGCCGCGAGCTCGACATGTAGGTGGCGACAGTGTCGCGCTGCTAGTGTGGATGCTCCGCTGTGCGGCCCGTAAGAATGCACACTGTGGGCGCGCTTCGTGCCTTTTTCCCGCCGTATGTGCGCCCGAAAGGTGCAAACAAGAGTGGTATGCTGTAGTTCAGTTCCTCAACGTTCAATGTATAGCATGGAAGCGGCAGTCAGTTTTCATTACTACGCCAAAAAAAAAAGCGACGACTCATCGGGAATCTCAGAATGGCCGTAATTGTGGCAATGAACTTGTACGCTGTGGCTCAAAGCAAGCTCGATCTTTCCAGACTATGGCTTTGAGCCTTCAATAAAAGCATAAATAGAAACAAATCAGGAAGCCTCGATCTCTGAAATTCAGTTTACAACGGCAATCTCAATCGCTTTCACTGGTAGCATGACGCATTCTTGCATTTGTGGGATGCCCTGAAATGGTAACACTACTTAACTGCCCCGAAAATCTTTCTAAGAGCTGACGATATTTTTTGTGTGTTCAAAAGGCAACATAAAATTACTAAATTTTGATCAGCGCAGAGATATAAATGTAACCGCTCTAACGGGTCCTTTAAATGAAATTTTAACGACTCTGAAGTTAAGGTTTGATGAATAACGGTTTCGGATCACTTATTTACGGCTTTCGTCGCAAGTGAACTTGCAAATTGAATTGTCAACGAACGCAGTACAATCAACATCTCATGTGTAGCTAGGTTTTCGCAAAGTGACAAGCAGGTTTACAGTGTGCAAACCGGACCTCACAGTGAGCACAAATTTTCTGTTACGGCTGCTCTGTTGACCATTTGCGTTCCTTTTAAAATCTAACAGGGGCGTGCAACAGCGAGATGTGTTTGCATTCTTAGGTCGCTTACGAACCCTAAAGATGGCAAATCAAGTTGCGCTGTTGCAGATGTAGTAAAACGTTACCTTTTTATTTCTCGTTGCGAATCAGCGCAACGGGTTCCCGGTAACTACTTTGTTTTGTAAACTGAGCATCGCATTTGTCTTGGCATTTAATTCTTGAGGATTGATTAAAAAATGCAAGGATAAAAGGTGTCGGTGCATTTCGTTTTTTCTTTTTTCGGGGGAAGGGGGGGGGGGTCTGCAACGTTGCAGGAGCAGCGTGAAGAGAACGCATGTAACGCGAAAAGCCAAACTACGGTTATCACTATTACTTACAATCGAAACTACACTAGGCGTCGTGTTCTGTAGCGGTGAAAAAGCAGTACGTATTTTCAAAACTGATTGGTCCGAGATGGTCCAGGAATTGTGGCTCGCCTTTTTCGAAATTGTATTGAAAGCAAGCATTATGGGAAAAAATTAAAAAAAAAACAGTGAGTCATGGCACACCCCCTCACACATGTGGGCAACAACGTGCATTATATTACGCGTTTTCTCCTCTTTTTTTAAACTTAGGTCCACCTCAAGAGATTAAGACGCGACCATATTAGGCATTTGGTTATGCTGAGTGAGACACGTTTCTGGACAAGGTGATTCATGTCGGATTTGAAAATGATATATATGAAAATGACACACAAAATGCCACATGACTGACGCAAACTCACAACTAGCTGCTTAATTTTACCGAAAAATCCCCCTAAATACTCTTGCGCATCCATAGAAACGTATTTTAAATAATACGTAAAATTAGCAACTCGATACAGTTGAATAAATGTTTATTGCTCCTCCTCGGTATAAACAACGACTGTCCAAAAATGATATTTATTTTAGAAATGGTACGGGAAGGACACGATCACACAGGCGCTTGCGGGTGTAAAATACGGTCCGGTAATGTATGGGCGGTAGCGCACGGGTCGTGTGCAGTGTGTTTTTGTTTGTTTCTTCTTTCTATAAGGACACAGTGCAATTTTACAAGGGTGTGGAATTTGCACGCGTATGCACAGGTCTTGTCGCTTCTTACCCATTTTGCGTACTAAACTTTTATCCTTTAAATAATCACCACGCCACCTCCAAAAAGCACCCTTCTACGTTCCCGAAACGGCAGACGACTGCATTCAACAATAAGAAAAGTGCAATGTGTGGAAGCAATGTTTATAACACGTTTCACACTCAAGCGGTGACCAGGGCGAAGATGTTTCGTGGAATTAAACCAGCGCATTAACCCGCAACGGCCGCTGATTATTGCGTTTCTAGAGGAAATGCGCAAGCAGAGGTGACTATGTCATTGCTTACTGCCAAACGAGTACACATATTGGTTGTTTTGTCGTGTGCAGCACGCGTCTTGCGCCGCACGCAACGTGAAAAAGCAGACGACGCGAGAGCGCCATCCACACTAGGAGCGGTTCGTCCCGCCGCCGCCAGGGGCCGACTGTGTTCGCGCTCGGGGCGAATACTGTCGCTCATGAATATAAAGCTCTGGTTTGGTTTGTGAATCAAACACTGCTGATTGCACTTGGCAGTTGCATGGTCAATTGCGATAATGCAGCTTTATGCCGTATTTATTGTTTAAACTCGGTGAGTGATATGTTGAGGATGGCCCTCACACCCACTGTTGTACCCAGCTGTTCAAGGTGAATCAATTATCGTTTTCAGCATAACTGTTAAGAGTGGAATGCTGTCTCGGCTAGTGCTTGGTGCGAAGCTGGATCATTCTTGCTTGCCCAAGACCACTTGTCAAAGCTTGCTTCAGCCACCACGATGTCATTACAGTGAAAAACTCGTTTATTTACAAAGGGGTGGCGAGCCAAGATGGCGGACTGGGCTACCAGCCAGCTTCATCGTCTTCCTCCTCAGTATTGTAACGTGACATCTTTCTCGCTGGTGTCAAAATTTAAGGCGGCCAATATCGCAAGGCCCTGGAGGCCATAACATTTCCCCCATCAAAGATGCAGCCATCTCTGCAAGTCAGTGAGTGTCACGGGGTTCAAAGCGTTTCAAGCAAGGTACGCGAGCCACTTCAGTTCTGCGACTACGCCGTCCTCAAGCAGTAAGCTGAACATGACATAGTTCAGACAACTAAGTCAGTCAAGGTCCACAAATGGGCTATCTTAATGTGACAGCAGTTTCTTGCACAGTCCATGCTGTCGCTGAGGTGTCCAGAGCAAAACCAGGTCTCCCCACGAGTACGAATTTCCTGATGTCAGCTGTTGTAGCGGAGTTTCGAGCGGTCTTGTGACGGCAGTATGTGGAGACTAGTGAGTTTCTGAGCTTCATGAGCAATGCAGAGGGTGTTTGATAGGCTGGCCTCGTCTTGAAAGAAGGGGAAGATGGTGTTGAGGTAGTTGGGGGAACACGTGCGTCAACTGGGTAGAATTGTCTCATTGTCTCATGCTTAGCAGTGTGGTAAGCATGGGGAATAAACGGCAAGATGTCGTCCCAGTTGTGGTCAGAAGCAACAGGCATGGCATTCATGTGAGACCGTTTGTTTGTTTATGATATGGCACTGAATGGCAGAATTGAGAATCGGACAGATGAAGTAGCTCCTTAACGACGTCAGCAGTGAACTGGCGCCCACAGTCACTGATGAGGACACAAGGTGGGCCATGTTGAAGTATACGGCGACTGAGAATGAAGTTCGTCACTTCGGCAGCTGTTGCAGATGACAATGCAGCTGTATCACTATGGCGTGAAAGGTAGTCGATGCACACGATCATCCAATGGTTCCCATTCTTTGACCGAGGTTAAGGGACCATCAAATCTATGCCCACTTTTTAAACTGGTAAAGGGGGGGGAGGGGGATTCGCAGGGTGGAGTCTTCCCGGCTGAGCAGGCGTGGCACATTTGTTGCGTTGACACTGGGGGCAACTCACCACGTACAGCTCGGTCGACTGTCACATTTTCGGGCAAAAATTAATGCTGTTGTGTGCGGTGAAGAGTGCATGCACAGTACCGATGCCCAGCTGTGGCGTAGTCGTGCATAGCATGAATTACAGAAGAACAATTTTTCTCCCATTACTAGGAGGTGCCAGGATCCCGTCGGCGAGTAGCTCTTCTTGTGTTGCAGACCATTGTGAACACAGGAGGATTGGGTCTGACCGTACAGCAGTAAACAGTGCTTTCACTGAACCCGAACTGGAACTAAACCAAAAAAAGAGAATAGCATTTACTGGCTCACGGCAAAGAAGTTAGAACATTTGTTGTTGGTAATCCGCAGTCAATGTCATTTGGTGCCGTCAATCTGGTAATCACCAATGCACGTTTCCCCCCGCAGACCAATCGCAACACTACAAGCCTGCTATCTATGGTCGCTAATTGTCACATTTGTGGTCTTAATTCTTGTGTGTCACTTCAACATGAAGCCGAATGAAGTCTTGAATAGCCATACATACATTTGCTTCTAAACAAGTGCAGTATATTTTTTCCCCATTGCTTAAATTTTTCTTGTTGATCTGTGGTAAAGAATGTAACAGGTTATCTGCTGTTCCTTTTATTCATTTTGTTCCTTTTGCTGTTATCTGTTGTTACTTTTTTAGCTTGCCTGGATCAGTCCTGAGAATTGGTTACATCTTGTGAGAAAAATAAGGCATGCAAAGAAGGTAGCACTAGCAGAAAAATATCCCCGGTTTGCCTGCAGTGTGTACTGCACGTCCCATTCCGACTTTCCTGTTGGCAAAACATCATGTAGAAAGCTTCTACTGTTGACATCACTGTGCGACAGATATACACATGAAGTTGCCTCCCCATACTGAATTGAGATGTCATTTAAATAGCTTCAACTTCCCCAACTGAACTAATTATCAAGTGTTTTCATCATAAGAGATTCTGTCAGAGAAGTACCTATTTGAAAAGAGCTACAGTTATGTCCAGTAATAAGCTAAAACAGCTTCTGCATTGAAATTATTTGCCACAAAAGTGATGAAACATAGGCCATCAGTTTGAATGGTTTGATTGTCAGCTGTACACCACAACATATAGGTCTGTGATTTTCCCCAAAAATAGTACCCGGGGTAAATTTGTATGTGCACATAGCACTGTTACTAGTAGTGATGCCACAGGTTACCTACACTTTGCCCTGTAAGTGTATGTCAGTGAACAAAAATTTTGTTTCGCTTAAATGTGTAAAAGTGTGCACACCTATATGTTGTGTAAGTGACAGGAGAAGAAGTTCGAGGACACCGAAGCATTTCTTATGGGTTTGGAATGCAAAACCACTAGTGTCCCATTGCACGCATGGTTTTCTCCACAAGCAGCTGTTGGAATTTCTTGCCGAGACTGGCCTATACACTATTCTGTAGGTCATGAAGCCGCTTGCATCCCCTCACTTTCCTTTTTTTACCCCTCTATTGCTTCGATGCCCTGTGTCAAAATTGTGCAATAAATAAATAAAAAGGATGCCGCAGAGTGTTCCTTCCAGTGGGTATGTTCACATCACAGCCTATAGGAACTGGTGAATTCACCGTGAATTTTGAAAGCACCTTTCATTATGAGTCGCCAGTCCCACTCTGTCGGTATGTGAGAATTTAGTTTGTTATGAGAGTAAGGGAATTGGCCATGAGCTTCTAACAGCAGTCATTGTCATTGTCACCTTTTGAGAGAGTAAATGTTTATTGAAAGGGAGAAGAGGCCGGCCTAAGAAACTACTTGGGCCTGCTATTTCTCATTGGGGGAATGGAACTGGGGACAAAAAGAGAACGGAATGAATATGGAAGGTATGAGGAATGACAGTGAAATAGGCAAATGAACTTTGTACAAGCAGTACAACCAATAAACGCCTCATGTACAATGGGTCGCTGAATCAGATTATTACAGGGCGAGTGTCCAAGTGTAGTATTAATGCTGCCTCGAGGATCTTTCGCTCACTAGAGTACTTTGGACAAGCGCTAAGCAAATGTTCGATAGTTTCAGGACAACCACACAGAAGGCAGTCTGGGCAGTCCTCGCGTCCGATTGTGTGGAGACTTTTAGGTCAATGCTACTCCAAGACGCAGCCAGTGTAGCAATGTCTCTTCACTTCTGCGAAGCCGAAGAGCGTGAGCGAGCTAGAACTTTTGCTCTGCATCGAGCCGGTGAAGCCGTTCATGTCGTCCGTTCATGTCGATTCTGCGGGCCAAACGAATGCAAGGCTGTAGCTTGTTTACGTGCTCGGTAGAGTATCGTGTTGGCATCTTGCCGTGTCATGGGTATAGCCTAGAGAGTTCCATTGTGGTGTGTCTGCTGGGCTTCTGCATCTGCCAATGGGTTTGTGAGAATTATGGGTGGGTATGTGAAGTTGCAGCCAAATGCGATTTGGTGGAACAGCCAATTGGTTCTGATGGCAGCTGTAGTCGTTGCTGGCTAATCCACCTGAGTTGGTATGTCGTCATGCCAATATTCATTTTACCCTGTCATTACTACCGTAATGTCGACCCTCTTTACGTGCCAAGCAATGTCGAAATCACTGTACATTGAGCTTAATGTACCAGTTGTCCGTGTTTTCCAAGTAGAAAGCCACAACGCATTCACAAGACCCACTTTCACTTGGAACAATAAAACACTGGCGACGGGGATACGTACTGGGATCACATTTTAGACGTGTATTATTCCCATCCAATCCCGAATTTTAATTAAAAAAATCTGAGAGCTGACACTATAGCTGATTAGCGATCGCAGTGACATATAGTTTGCCTCGGGTGATAGATAGAAGTCAATCTGGCATAAAGCATGTACAGACCTACAGATGTGCATTTAATGTTGAGTTTAAGTGCAAGGAAAATCAACCTTTGTTAGCCTGCAACCTTCAGTTGTTAAAATTTTGGGAAATATGAAAGCCTAAAATTCTTAAGTTGAATGAAAAGCAGTAGAACTTACACTGATTGTTGTCTTGAAAAGTACCTTTAATTTTATGTGTGGTGAACAAAACTTCACTTCATGTAAAGTTCATTTCAATAGCCAACACGCCCCTCCACCATGTGTGTAATCATTTCCTTAGCCGGTGCAGTATTGCATTCTGGGTCAATTTTCCTGCTTGGAACTTCTGATTATGCTAGGTGGCAAGTTGAAGGTGAACTTGAGTGAGTTTGTGTTGTGGGTGCCCAAGAGTTTTTGTGAGGGTGTAAAGGTGGGCAGGTGAAGGGCCGTTTTGTAGGCTTTCCATGGAAACACTGGTTCCAGAAACTTTTTTTTTCTTTCCAACCAATTCTGATGAAACTTCATGGGCTTGTTCAGTTTTTTTAGCTGATTTCAAATATCTAATTAGTTTTGATGTGAGGCAACTAGTTTCTGTGTTAATTAAAATAATTTCTTGATTGTTTTTGAGAACAGTGGAAAAAAAACTATTCAACAAAAGATTGCCAGCAAGACATGAATAGATACCAGAAGTGGTGGAGAATGAAACGTGAAGCAGTTTTTTTGTTTTGCAATCACATACAAGTTTACACCAACTCTAACTTCTAGGTTTGAACTACTACTGCTAACCAATTAAAAATAATGCTAATTAAATAACTACTGAAACACAAAATGCCAAATCTGCTTCCCATATCGCATGGCTTACACATTCAGCTTCACAGTGCGAAAGAAACGATCATTTCTAGCTGCACTACATGCTGGGATGTACTATTGGCATCAAATGAAACGCGAACATACAAATATGAACCAGAACGTGCAAAATTGAAAAGTACTGTTTGTAGAGTTCATAAAATGGCTTGCTATTGTTATGTTTGGAAATCCCCTGTTTCGAACTTTGTTTTTGTAACTAAGCGACGCGTCATTTAACTTGCATGGAAAGAAATCGTGCTATTTGTGTGTTCAGGTTCATATTTTCGTGTTAGCGTTTCATTTGATGCTGATAGTACCTCTCGAGAGTTTTGTATCACTGCGATACCACTCGAGGCGAAAAAGTGTGGAATTATGGGAAAATAATTATTTGTTAATTAAAATTGGGCTTCTATGGCTTTTATAAGTCGGTGGCACTGTTCCACATATGGAATTCTTGGAGGAAAAACTGCAAATCAAGAGAAAAGTGATACCTGAAAAAATGCTTTTTTGGGCAATTTTTTGGTCCCAAAGACCCATGTTCCCCCTTAACATATCAAATTTTCTTAATTCAGGGGGGTTCGACTGGAGTATAAGTCATCCTGTAGGTGATGCGACTAAGCAGCAGGGCCTGTTTGAGCTTGCTTGCAAGATTCGTTCTCTCAGAGTACTGCGTGTTGGTGTCTTAGACGTTGAGTGAGGCATGTAAGTTGCGAAGATGCTTTAGTGAGTTGGAGGCTAAGGGCAGCACTCGGGCCATCACGATGCAAAGGAACGCCAAGATTACACAGAGCAGAAACTTGGGGGATAGGAGTGTTTTTAATCGCCAGAGTAGAATTTGATGGGGTTTCGGCAGGTCTTTCTCGCGTGCGTAAGCGAAGCATTAGTAGTGTAGACTTCTCGGATTGGCAGCGTAGCCCTTTTGGTATGAAATACGTGTTGATTGTATCTATAGCTTGCTGTAGGGTGTCGTGTCGGCTCCAACTGACCTCCAACAGCTCCAACTGAGTATGATGTTGTCGGCATAGATAGTGTAATGAAGGTCTGAGATTTGGTGAAGGTCTGAGATTTGGTGAAGTCTTATGGGTGAGTGGAGTAATTAGCATTGAAAAAGAGAGGTGATGTAACGGAGCCTCCAGAATTTTTTCTTCGCCTTGTTTGGCTGTAACAGCACGTATTGAGCCAACAGTCCGGTACAAAAGCCAAACATGGCATAAGGATACTGTCCGCTTGTTCAAGGTGCGTGGTGATTTTTGTATGTACCAAGTGTTCAAATGTTTTGCCAACAGAAGAGGTACAGGCGTAGTTGGAGGTTTGTGGATCTTCGGTATGAGGGTGATATCTGCTCGTCCACTGTGCAGGCAATTCAAACAGTGCTTGTGCGGGCTGTTGAGTTAGATAACAAAGCTGTTTTTCTTTGTAATGAATTCCTTGCTCTGGCTTGTATTTTTTTTGTGTGCACTTTCATCCTTTCATGCTCTTTTATTACCTTTTTTGGCCCCAATCTTCCCCCGAAATGAAATCCTGGATACGTAACTGGTGGGTGGATGATGTTGCACCAAGAGATGTTTTTTTGCACCCCCACGCTCACGTGTCTTTCCTTTGTGCTCCCATGCCACTATAAACTTGTAGTCCCTGTTTCGCAAACAATGCTGCGTGCATTTGCAGAATTCCAACCTTCAAAGGTCGTCATCAGTGGTACAACTGACAGCTGGGCATTTGGGCACATGTGGACATTAAATTTGGGTTTTGTTGAATTTATTTTGAGTGTTCTATTATCCTTCTCTGTCACTGAAGTTTTCTGAAATATGCCCAATTAGCAATTAACTCGTGATATTTTGCAGCACTAAATTCACTTCAAGTAAATCCTATGGCTAGTTTAGAAAATGTTGAACTCCGATCGATCCGGAGGAGGAGGAAATAACTTTATGCGGTCGAAAGGGGAGGCCTATTCAGGCCTGTGGCATTCTAGACGACAGCCAAGATGCCTTAACACCTGGCGATGTCTTCCTTTGGATGGCCCACTGTTGGATTTCAGGCTTTTCGCTGTGCGGCACTGTTTCTCATTGCTCCTTACTAGTGATAATAAATGTTCCTTTTGAATTTTCGAGCCCATGTTTCTGTATACTGGGGCGTTCTCATAGCATGCGAGCCAAGGTCGCAAGCTTTGGGCAGTGTTTACATCCAGCGTTGTCTATTTCCAAATCGAAGGGCCAGTACAGCCTTGGGTTTGGATAAGTGATCATCTTGAGACGTCTACACGCCACTTCTTGTTTCTTGGTGAGCGAGGGGCCAGCAGCCGGGTGGCTTCGTCTTTCCCCTTTGTAGTGAACAAGCACGTCTCGGCGAGAACAGACGCGATCTGTGGAGTTGTCTGTGGAATGTGTGCTGGGGCTCTTGGTGGGTTAGATCTCGGGCAGCCTCGTTGGCCCGTTCGTTGCCTTGTAGTGCCACATGTGCGGGGGTCTGGTGTTTTGGTTCGTCTCATGGCGGGTAAAGATCCTGCGCCTTCCGCTGGAACTTCTTCCTTTTGCAGATCGCTTGATGGGAATCGCTAATCGTTTTCCGCACTTGGGTAGCTGCTATATAGGGCTAGGGCAAAGGCCAGTTCTTCGTCCTCCTTTAGTTGTTTGGGTGGAGCAGGGTTCAAGAACTTTTCTCGAGCAGTCGGTAGCGGCTGAAACCATAGCTCTACGTGGCTGTGTCAATACAAACAACGTGCGGATTTTCTCAAGTTCCTGGACTCACAGCTCTCTCCGCAGGGGTGGAGATGTTGTCGCCGACGGTATTCTCGTATAAAATGCGCAGGCTGTCTAATAGGTGTCTGCTCGCGGCTGTCTTGGTGAGGTGCTCTAGGTGCGCATTGTGTTGCACGGCTTGCGCCTTGATTTGTTCTTCGAAAGTGTTGCGCACACCCAACGCGTCATATTTTTCGTTTGGAGCGTACATGGGTATTCCTAGGGCTTAGTCATGCTCATTTCTTGATGAGGCTGCTTGGTTTGCAGTCATTTTAAAATATTTACGGAATTGTGGAGTTGTTAGGGGTTTGTGTGAGGGAGAGGCTGGAAGATGGGTACTTGTTGTTAAGGGGGGGATATGGCGATCCACCCGCCCCAGTTGACTGAACAGTTCGCAAACTGGGGTCACTTAAAATCTAAGCTGAATAAACTTGCGCAAGCGCTGTTGGGTAATGAAATTGTAGGTTTAAAACTATACTGTGACCCTTGATCTAAATTCCTGCGGAGGCTAAATAAGTGATGGGAAGCGGCAGCGTCTCGCGGTGTCCTACGGCTACGGGTTGAATATGACAAGCGGGAGGTCGGCGGGGGAGCGGGGGCGATGCTACGATATGAATTACTACACACTTCTAGCTTCACTGTACTATCAGTTCCGTTCGCCCCTAACTTTCAGCCAATTCCTCCCAAGTGTTGTGCAGGCCTAATTGCAATAATTTGTCTGTAGAAGCAGTGAGGGGTAAACCGAGAGAAAATTTGTAGGCTTTTCGGATCAAGATATTGAGTTTTTCTTTTTCGTTATTTTTCAGGGCTAGATACGGCGTTCCATACGTAATTCTGCTCGTTATTAATGCTTGCACAATTTTAATTGTGTCCTGTTCTTTGAGGCCATGTCGGCGATTTGTGATACGGCGTATGAGATGTAGAACTTGATGAATTGTAGTTTGCAGTTTATGGAGCGTTGCCATGCCGGCTCCGTCTTGCTGTAGCGTAAGTCCTAGCAGGCAGAGAGTTTTGACGTGGGGGATTGGAGCGTTGTTGACTCGAAGTTCGATATCAGGAATTGGCGCCGGGGGTCGACCTCTGGTTCGCTTTTTAAGGAGCAGTAATTCGGATTTATCTGGAGAGCAGTACAGGCCACGTCGGCGAAGGTACTGTTCGGTGGTTTGAATTGCTTCTTGCAAGGCGTCTTGCTGTGTGCCGGCAGAGCCCGTGCATGTCCATATTGTAATATCATCGGCGTAGATACCGTGACTGATGCCTGGGATATTATCCAATTGTGCTGGAAGGTCTTTCATTGCCAAATTGAAAAGTAGAGGGGATATGACAGAGCCCTGGGGTGTCCCTTTCGGTGGTGTCGGTAGTTTGTCTGTTCTAAGGTTCCCGATGCCAATTGTCGCTGTGCGGTCTGTCAAGAAATTTTGTACAAAGTTGTATGCCCGCTCGCCGCAGTGGGTTGACTGTAGGCCTTCTAATATAGTATGGTGTGTGACATTGTCGAAGGCCCCCTTGACGTCAAGGGCCAAGATGGCGCTTTTGTGTTGGCTGCTTAGATTGTCCAGGATGTCTTCTTTGATTTGGAGGAGTATATCTTGTGTAGAAAGGTGCGAGCGGAAGCCGTACATGCTGTGAGGCCAGTGATCCTTGTCTTCGAGGTAAGGGGCAAGCCTATTATGCACCATATGTTCATATAACTTGCCTACGCACGATGTCAGGGAAATTGGACGTAGGTTTGCGAAGTTTATGGGTTTTCCAGGTTTGGGAATTAAGCTGATGTCAGCATGTTTCCAGAAAGCAGGTACTTGACACTTTTCCCATTGCTCGTTGATGTAGTGCAGCAACCATTCTATGGCACGAGAGTCCAGGTTCCTAAGTGTCTTGTTGTTGACTTTGTCGTGACCTGGCGTTGTGTTTCTTGTCAGGGTCTGAAGAGCTGCGGTTATTTCCGCCTCCGTAAAGGGTCTGTCAAGGTCTGGGTTGGGGTTACCGGCGTAAGCGGGCAGCCGACGATGGGTGGCGGGGATGGGACCTATGTAACGGTCAGCCAGGTCTCTGAGTAATTGTTGGTCGTCCCCTTGGTATTGGTGAATGAGACGGCGTATATGGTGTGTTGTGGCTGCCCTCGTTTCTGTATTGCCGATAAGCTTTTTCAGAATGTGCCATGTTCGGCGGTTGCTCAGCGTGCCTTGTAGTTGGTCGCAAAACTGGTCCCAGTTCTGTCTACTGAGATGATGTGCATATTCCGTGGCCTCTGCAGTAATTTGAGCTATGCGTAGTTTGAGGGCACGGTTGGTTTTCCTTTTTTGCCACCGCTTGATCATGCTTCTGCGAGCCTCCCATAGGTGTAGGAGGTGCGGATCAGTGTCAGGGTTATCGGTGGTAAGCTGAATTGTTTTGGTGTGTTTGGAAACCGATTGGATAATTCCTTCTGACCATTGCTCGATGGAATCGAAGTTTCTCGGCTGGGTCTCCTCACGGAATGCTTTCCAGTCAGTGATTTTTGCTTTTCCGATGCGTTGCGGGGTTCTGTGATGGGCAACAACAGACTGTATTATATAGTGATCGCTCCCTAACGTCTCATCCAGTCGCAGCCACTCCAGGTTTTTGATGTTATAAGAGAAGGTGAGATCAGGGGTTGTGTCCCTGGAAGGCACAACAAAATTTCACGGAACCGCTGGCGTGTCGCTTTGTCTATTGGACTTTTTATATTACTTTGCGCTACTGCAATAAGAGTGAAGCCCATTTTCGGTGAAATTCCGGACTGTTTTCTCAAGAACGAGCCAAGTAACTGCTACCGTAAAACGCAGTATATTGAGAAATGAATAGTGCAGTACGTTTTATGTTTCATAGCGAGTGTTAACAAGCTAGAACTTTAGGCTGAATATTTTCACACGGATATGTGGTAAGGATTGTATAGGTGCTGTATTTAGTAAGCAGCGTGAATTTAGCATTATAGTTAACTATTTTTTTTTTACTTATTACAGGCGCTACGACGCACAGGTGTTTCCCGTGGACAAGTGGCGGATGCAGCAGTGACAAGCTTTCCAAGCTGGGCTATTCTACAATAGTGCTGTTCAAAAACATATTGTGGTCTTGGCAGGTCGGCGAATTACCGGGAATGAGGGTCCTGTTTTCATTTACCTGAATGCTTGTTTTGTAGGCATCGCAAGCAGTTAAACGAATGATAATCGGTTCGCGCTTCATGAGCAGCGCTTTTTAAAATTTTTTCTCGACTGTTGTTTGTGTTTGCTTTCATGTTTGTGTTCGTATTCTTGCCACTGTTAAGCGAGGTTTCTCGTATATTTGATGCGCATAATAAAAAAGCTACACAGAGTGACCCGGTGTGTTGTGTTGCTCCATTGTTTTTGGCAAGTCAAATATGTATAATTGCTTCGCAAAGTTCATGCAGTTTGCTTATTGTGCCTCGCGGTCCCATTTCTGTTTTATACATACCATTGCACAGGAAATTATTTAACGAGTGCGCATTAAATAAATAATGCGCTCCCGTTTAATAATTTCCTGTATACTGCAGGTATAAAGCAGAAATCGGGCCGCGAGGCAACTCGTAAAATAAGCATTGGTCATAAGGACTGGCCACAAAGCCAAATATGTGCATGAAAATAGCGTGGGGTCCACCCATTGGCATTATCATGGCGAGGTACTTTGCCAAGCGTTGTCCAATATTGGCCTTCCAGGGCTTGGCCAATTGTTGGCTTGTCACCTTTCCCAAACACCAGCCAATATTGGCGGCCGAGGTATTGCCAAGCTCGGACACATTGGCCACTGATGTTTTGCCATGCTTGGGCTTGGCAATTTCTGCTGCTTGGGGTGCCGCTGTTCTGATGGAGGCGAAAAGCGAGAACGCCCATGTGTTCAGGATTTCGGAGCACTTTAAAGGTCCCCGGGTGGTTAAAATTAATCCGCAGCCCTCCACCACGGCGCGCATCGTCGGCTGTGTAGCGTCGGCGCATTAAACCTCCTAATCAAGCCTCAAGCTCCGCTATCAACCTGATAGAGGCGCTTCGTTTCAAGTAAGCGCCCAGACGGCGGACAGGCTTTGATGCGTGAATGTTTCTAAATTAAAAAGATATGCACCTTTGTTCATAGGCGACGTACCAAGAATAAGTTGGGAGCCCGGCGCCGGCCGGGCAAATTTCGTAATTTTGAAGAGGGGAGGGGGGGAGGGGGGGGGGGCGTTGTTGAATCCCGGTCAGCCAGCCCCTGGCTACGAAACAACTTTCTGCGTATACAGGATGGTAGCGTTTTTTTTCTGCAGGTGCTTGATGGGCCTTCACTTATTATCATCATCGTTTTGTGAAACCAGTCATGGTTTGGTGAAACTCATCTTTCGCCGTCATTCGGCGGCGAAAGATTGTTTAATTGCACAGTAATTCGCAATTGGAAAACGCATTTTATTCCTTGCGCCATTTCATGACGGAACGCGTGACGTCAACGGTTGCCGGAAGAGAGAGAAAGCCGTGTGGCGTAACAGGAAAACTAAAACCTATCGTGCGAACCATCGCGGCCGCAGGAGCCACTGGCTGCGCAATCGGCGCATACGGAAAATATCAGTAACTTGCACCCCCCCCCCCCCCACACACACACACACACACACTTCGATTACCTGCCACTCTCTGCGCGTCAATCTTGGTGCCGCACGAGGGGTGAGATGGTGGTTAAACAATGTAAATGTACCGCAAGAACAACGGCGTAACTCGAAGAAGACCTAATGCTTAATGTTCCCAGTACAGTGGAGTAGCGGACAGTAATCTTGGGTTAATGAGATATAATTAATTAACTACTTAATTATCTAACTCGAAAAAATATATCCTAATCGTTAAAGTGTCACTGCGGCACTTGTAGGTACCCACGAGAGGCATCTAAATGCGGTATTTTCAGCGACGAACTAATTGCTTACTCATTTATTCTGACTACTAAAGAAACCCCACAAAATATGGAAAACACCATGTGACAGCGCTCCCGCCCACCTCGTACAGCAATACCCTCAAACAGGTTGCCTCTGAGGTCGCCAGAATGAAATAACGAAAAGAAAAAAATCGAGATCGAGTTTGTGCCTTATCTGCCACACGCGCCCCGCGCAGCTTGCTCTTCCTGCTGCTTCCTTGAATGCCACTATCAAGGTGATGCGCTGTCACTTCAGGCGGGTGACAGGCAAAGCAGTTGTTTTCTATAACCTTATTTTAGAGCGCTGCTTTATGAGGCTGGCGGGAGTGCCGTCCCGTGGTATTTTTCATTTTTCGGGGGGGTCTTTATCACTCCGATTAAATGAGTACGCCATTAGTTCGTTGCTGAAAATACCGCAGTTAGATGCCTCTAGTGGGTACATGTGAATTATTCATACTTTAATGATTAGTAGAGTACTTCTCGAGTTAGATAATTCATTACAATTCATTAAGTCTTACTAACGGAAAAATTACTGTCCGCTTCTCCAGAGTAATGCAAACATTGGGCCTCCTCGATTATCAGTCCCGGATCGACCGCGGACTGCCCGAGACGCCATCCGGCGTTCGATTCTCCTATGTATTCCTACGGGACTTCCGGTACGAACGCAGTCCTCCGGCTGTCCGTGGACCGTCCAGGACTGGTAAATCAAAAAGGACCATTATGCGCTAGGTTTTCTTCGAGTTAGGACACCCTGTATACAACTTAAAAGTAGGACACGACACACCTGAAAAACAGTAACAGGAAAGTATACTAGTGACGTTTCAACAAGTATACTTGTTTTCATCAGAGCCGTATTCCGCTATTTTCCTCTGATGAAGGCAAATCAACTTGCCGTCATGCGAGCAGTAAACTTTGTTATTGTTTTTCACGTGTATTCTGCTTTTCAGTCATCCCATTTTCGCACTCTACGTGTTTAAGTTGTTCCTGCATACATGCATGTATGTATGTATGTATGTATGTATGTATGTATGTATGTATGTATGTATGTATGTATGTATGTATGTATGTATGTATGTATGTATGTATGTATGTATGTTGTGTTGTGGTTCGTGGCACATAAGCAACTAAGGCTATCATGCGCCAAACAAAAGGTTTCGTGTTTTGTGGATAATAACCGATTGCTTTATCTCATTATAGCTTGTTTAGAAGTGTAGCTTCTTTTAAAAACTAGAGACAGAGGAAAGTTTGACAACAGCATTCTCTCCTAGAAGTAGGCTGGGGTGAAATGGAATTTGCTCGCTGCAGAACAACCTAAAATGCAGAACAACCTAAAGAGTAAGATGTCATTTACTGTAAGTTCTTGGTCACAATCTTCACATCTCGGTTTGTCTTGTTTCATAAGAAAAAAGTTATGTGTAAGATGTGTGTGTACAATGCGGAGACGGCCTAAAATCACTTCTTTGAGGCGTTCTTCATGTCTGCTTGATTCCCACTCTTCTATTGTGGGTTTAACTAGGTGGAGTGTGTTGTCGATTTCCTTATCCCATGAGGACTGCCAAGTTTCCCTCAGTTTGCTCTGTATAAATTTCATGCAGCCGCTGTGAGGAATCTGTACTGTCTCTATTGTTCCGTTACCCGCCTGTGCGGCACATACGTCGGCTCTCTCATTTCCTTTGATTCCCACATGGCTACGGACCCAGCACAACTTAATTTCCTGTCCTTGTGCTGGGACTGTTACCAAATTGTGTATTATTTCTCCTACTAGAGGTTGAGCTGCATTTTTGTAATGCACTGCGGTGACTGCGCTGAGAGAGTCTGTATATATAATACTGCGTTTAATTTTATTCTTCATTATCCTTTCTACCGCCAAAACAAAGGCATAACATTCAGCTGTGTAAACCGAAGCGCACTGGGGTAGCCTGATCACCTTTTCCCATTTCCCTTGCACTACTGCACTCCCGACATAGCATGATGTTTTGGAACCATCTGTGTAAAATGAGGTGTAGTCTGTATTTTTCGTTTAGTGCCAAAAATTCCAGCAAAATATGTTCTTGTGGTGTCTGCTTTTTTTGAAGGCGTGTTAGTGTGAAGTCACATGTTGTAGGAAAACTATACCAACGGGGTAGTTGGTTCTGTCTAGGGGCAATTTGAGTTAATGTGTGCAGCGTAGTGAATTCTTGGCATCTCTCTTCAAACCGAAGAAGCAATGGTCTGATAGCTTGGGGTTTATTATTGAACAGTGTTCTAGATGGGCATTTTGTAACTATGGGGTAACACAGATGTTTCGGCAGTGAACGGATCTTTAGTATGTATGAGCATGTGAGCATTGTTCTTCTATCTGTGAGTGGTGGTTCATTTGTTTCGACGTAGAGGCTGTTTATGGGGGATGTCCTATACGCCTCAGACGAGAGACGTAAACCTAAATTGTGAACGGGATCCAATCGTTTCAAGTAGGACTGTCTCGCGGAGCCATACACAATGCTACCATAGTCTAAGAGGAGCGAATAACGGAGCGATAAACTTGTAGAAGGCATGATCTGTCGGAATCCCAGTGTTTCCGTGACAGAACCTTAAGTACATTTAGAGCTCGCGAAGCTTTCTTTTTAAGCATATTGATATGGGGCAGGAAAGTGAGTTTTTTGTCGAACGTTATGCCTAGAAATCTGTGTTCGTTTTGTATGGGTAAGTCGGTTTCCTTGAGGGGTAGGGTCGGATTGGTCTGCAAGCCTCGTTTGAGAGAGAAGAGAATAGCCACTGTTTTTTTTGTGCTGAATACTGGAAACCATTTCTCTCCGCCCATGTTGTCAGTTTGTTTATAGTCAACTGTACTTGTCTCTCGCATGTTGCTACATTGGAAGATGTACAAGCTATTTGAAGATCATCAACAGAGACAGAATACATAATCGACTTTGGAATTATTTTGCATATGGAGTTCATTTTTACAACAAACAGTGTTGTGCTTAGAATACACCCTTGAGAGACCCCGCTCTCCTGTACAAATGTTCTCGAGAGGGTTGAGCCCAGGCGTACTAGAAATGAACGGTTTGCCATAAAGTCATTCAGGCAATTCAACATTCTTCCACGGATGCCTAACTCTACTAAATCCCGCATTATTCCAAACCTCCACGTAGTGTCATAAGCCTTCTCCAGATCAAAAAAGAGAGCAAGACAGTGTTGTTTCTGTATGAATGCTTCTCGTACGGTATTTTCGAGGCGGACAAGATGATCAGTTGTTGAACACACCTTTTTAAACCCACACTGGTGAATGTCAAGAAGTTCATTTGATTGGAGTACAAAACTTAGCCTGGTATTCACGACAAGTTCAAAAGTTTTGGCTAGACAGCTCGTAAGGGCTATTGGTCTATAACTACTTGGGGAGGTTGGCGGCTTTCCGGGTTTGAGTAAAGCTACAATGAATGCTTTTTTCCAGGCTACCGGCATCCTTCCCAATACCCAAACTACATTAAAATTTTTAAGAAGTACTTCTACAGAAGGACCCGGATGATGTGCGAGCATTTCATAATGTATATCATCTGGGCCGCGTGCAGTCTGCTTACCGGCCGATAGAGCTCTCTTCAATTCTTGGAGCGTTATTAAACTATTATAAGGTTCGTCTATGCCACCGTGTGTTGGAAGTTTTTGTTTCTCTACAGTGTGTTTGTATTTCAAAAATGCTTCTGCGTAATGCACAGAACTGGAAACGCTGGAGAAATGTTCACCCAGTATATCCGCCTGCTCTTCTAGGCTACTTTGTACACCAGGTGCTGTTAGAAGAGGAACTGTAAAAAGGGAGTACGTGACGTTGAGTTTCCGAACTTGCTCCCACTCTTTTTTTATGTAACTGAGCTGTTTATAGACGAGACGTAATTTTTCCATGAATCTTTCTTGGAATTCTGCCGAATGTGTCGGGCTTTAGCTCGTTTCCTTTTAAACTCTAATAAATTTTCTTGCGTTGGATACCTTCGCAAGACTCCCCATGCTTTGTTTTGCGGCTTTTTGGCTTCCTTACACTCTTGTGTCTACCATACTTTGTTGTTTTGTCTCACCATTCCCGAGGACTGTGAAATAGCTAAGCGTGCAGCCTTAAGAATGCCAGATGTAAACCTTTCATTCAATTCGTCGATGCTCAGTGTGTCCAAAAAAACTTGGTCTAAAGAAGCTTCGGAAGTAAAAAGACCCCAGTCGGCAAACTGAAGTTTCCACCTGCGTGGTTTCGTCGGGATAATGGTTGGTGATGATGAGGTTACGCTAATGATTACAGGTAGATGATCACTCCCGTATGGGTTGTCAATGACATCCCACTTAACATCGCTAAAAACACTCGGTGAACTAAAGGATAAATCTATGCAGGTCATTTTCCCTAAGATTGGAGAGCAGTATGTAGGTTTGCCGGTGTTTAAAAGACAAACATTATTGGATAGAATAAAATCTTCGAACATCTTCCCCCTTGCGTCCGTTTTTTCGCTCCCCCAAAAAGAAGAGTGGGCATTAAAATCGCCAACTATTAAAAAAGGCTCCGGTAGTTGGTTTACCAAGTCTTCAAAATCTTGCAGTGTTACTGTGAGGTGTGGTTCAATGTACACAGAGCACACTGTTATTGTGTTAAATGCAAGCAGGGTGACCGCCACTGCTTCTAGCCTAGTTTTAAGCTTGTCTTCTCGAGTTGCTACGCCAGTTTGGACAATTATTGCCTCTCCGCCCGAGAGCCTACTCTCCTGCTCTCGGTCGCAGCGAAAGACCTGGTAACCTTTGAGTATATTATGGTGTTTCGGACCTAAGTTTGTTTCCTGAACACAAACGGCTACAGGAGAGTGTGTGGCGAAGATGTCTTTGATGTCATTTAAATTATTTAAAAGTCCTCTGCAATTCCAGTGAACAATAAATGCCATTCTGATTTTTTTTGTGTGGACTGAAAACTAGGTTTTCGGTCCTGTTTCCTGAACACAAACGGCTACAGGAGAGTGTGTGGCGAAGATGTCTTTGATGTCATTTAAATTATTTAAAAGTCCTCTGCAATTCCAGTGGACAATGAATGCCATCCTGGTTTTTTTGGTGGACTTAAAACTAGGTTTTCGGTCCTGTGATTCGATGCTTGTTTCTCTTTATGTTGTTTAGGGAGTTCCGCCGCCCATCCGACATAGAGGGCGCAGAACCACCTTCAGTTGTGTCCATCGTCTCTTCAGAGACGCTGGAGGTTCGTGCAGAACGCATGTGTGTCGAACTGTTTGACCTCACCGTGTGGGGTGAGGCCTTGGAGACTGCCGAACCAGGGGTCCGTGCAGCCCGCTTTGGAGGTGGTGGCGCAGCGCTAGCTGCTTCCACCGGGGGCGCGGGGGGCCTTGCTGGAACCTCACTTTGTGTGGGTTCAGCAAGGGCCGAAGACCGCTGTGATGCTGCGCCCTGTTGCACCACAACAGAGTAGGGTCGCGTATGCGCCGGGGAGAGTCGCCTCCGTGCTTCGCGAAATGTCAGGTTCTCTGTTACTTTGAGTGTTATTATCTCTTTTTCTTTTTTCCATGCTGCGCAAACACGTGAGTACGCTGCGTGGTTGCCCTCACAGTTAACACAAAGGTATGTTTGGGCTTGACAGTTTTCAGGAGGGTGTTAATGAGAGGCACATTTCGCGCATGCCTGTTGGCCCCGGCATTTCAGTGAGCCGTGGCCGTAGCGTTGGCATTTGTAGCATCGGCGTGGGTTGGGGATGTAGGGTCGAAGTTTCATCTTGGTATAGCCCACCTCCACAGATTCTGGAAGGATGCTTGATGCAAAGGTGAGGACGATATGCCTTGTCTGAATTTCTTTGTTTTCTCTTTTGATTTTGATACGGTAGACATTTGTGACATTTTCTTCCTTCAGACCTTCTAGAAGCTCTTCTTCGGACACATACTTTAGGTCGTCATCTGAGATGACTACGCGGACTGTATTTAGGGATCGGTGCTCACTGACAGTTACAGGAATTTCTCCGAAAGAAGTTAACGCTGAGAGCTTGTCGAGCTGACGTTTGCAAAGTACTTCGAGTAGAAGGTCTCCGTTTTCCAGCTTCTTGATCTTATAACCTTCCCCAATGGTGGCAGTTAGGGTCTTTGCGACTACAAATGGCGAGACAAGTCGGGTAGTTTTCTCTTCGTCACTGCTGTGTATTACGTGGAAGCGTGGGAAGTTGGTAACGTTCTTCGTGAAAAACTGGGCGGTTGCATCGGTGCCCCCTCTTTTACGAGAGGGATCAGATGGGCGAAAAAAGGAAGCCATAATTTGAAAAAAACTGTTCGGCCATGGTGCCAGCCGCCCACCATGGAGCCCAACAAGGGGACGGGACAGGAACTCGCGAGCAAGTCATGCCCACGCCAGCTGTACACCGAGACTATAACCAAATATGGCTGACCACAGGGTTGTCCGCCACACAAGGTTAACCCTAGCCGCCAGGAAAAAAGGAAACTGAGAAAGAACGAGATGACAGGAAAGTTGTTAGAGAGAAGATAGGAAAGTGAACGGTTGAAGGGGAGGACAGGAAAAGGCGACTGCCGATTCCCCCCGGGCGGGTCAGACCGGAGGTGCCGTCTACGAGAAGCGGAGGCCAAAGTGGTGTGTTGCCTTCGCCAAGGAGCCTTAAAGGTCCAAGCACTCGGCGTCGGCTCAACCACCAGGACCCTCTTTTCCCCGGTCACGGCGCTGCCACGCACGGCTAAACGTGGGTGCTCGGGGTCCGTGGTGTCGCACAGTACACGCAAACATCTGCTTTAGCAGGTGCCCCCTACGGGGGTATGTATGTATGTATGTATGTATGTATGTATGTATGTATGTATGTATGTATGTATGTATGTATGTATGTATGTATGTACGTGCATGTGTATATTGCGTAATAGCATTGCGTATATCCTATTGAAACCCCAGGCGCTCGCGAACCGTGTGAACAAAACAGAACGAGTTGTCCTCGAATAGTTTGGTGAAGTCACGGTCTGCTACAGCGAAAGGAGCATGATTTGGGGTCGACAGCAGTATTATGGGTGTCCTCGGTGAGCGACGTCCTGATGGCTGGTCGCTTCGGCAAACGTGCGACCACTTCGGTCGTGCTCCGTTGCGTGTATGGCAGATGTAACTAACCTCTAGGTCCTCCGGCTGCCAAGGCGACGTAAGAGAGCGGAGAGGTCACGTCTAGTAAGAATGAGGGCTTTAGTGGGACTGGCTGCGGGTGCAGCGCGAGCGCGTGCCCACGCTCGGTCCGTGCTGATGAGACTAATGATGATGAGAGTCGTCTACTACAGCGCAGAAGAGAAAGAAGTTCACACACACTCCCCCGCCGGCAGATGACTCAAGTGCGCAACAGTTCAACGGTCTTTGCTGAGCGGATGTATTATTTTACTGAAGACTTCGGCAGAAAAAGCGTCGTCGAATGTCCCTCTTGCTAGTCGGCAAGTTATATCCGTAACCTCTTGCGAACTTGGGTCAGGGTGTCCCGTACTCCTCCATGGAGGACCTGTGCGGGGTCGTGCTAGATCACGGGCGATGTTAAGTTCTTCTTTTGTTCCTTCTTTCTGGTAGGCTCTAGTCATTGCGTCATATCTTCTCATGAGCTCGACATCTTTTCGTAGTCTTTTCATTGAACTGTGGAGCCGCAGCGTCGCAGCATCAAGGTTATAGCCTAGGTCAAGGCTTGGTTTCCACGGGAAAACCCCTTGTCGCTTGTTCGTCGGATTGACTGCGTTTTCAAACTGTGTCATCCCCAGTTCAGTGTCTGAGCTTTGTGCGTCCTTGCATTCTACGCCGATGTTTCCAAAGTCCGAGTAACGGTACAGAGATTTCCACTCCTTGTCTTCCATGCCCGCTCGGAGCATGATAGCGTTGGCAAAGTGCCTGACATTTTCTTCTAGTGGCAAAGGTCCTTGAACAGTCCAGCCTAGCAAGGTTTCTACGGCTTTGAGCGTAGTGTTCACTGCCTTTACGTTGCCTGTCACAAGATCCCGGTATTGATCCGATCCTATCATAATCGATATTTTGGTTTCGCAGTATTTTTTCGCGCAGATTGCCCGTGCATCCAAGTGCATTCCTTCCATTGTCTTGATGACTTGGTAGTCTGGTATTTCAAGCGCTGCAGTCTGCACAGGCCTTTCCCTCATTGCGGCAACGATGAAGGCACGTACTTCTCTCGGGGTTCTTGTCGTTTTCTGCCCTCCGAAGACACCCACAGTCGAAATTTCCTCTCCTAAAAACTCGCATCCCAGTTTCTTCGACGCCTATGCGGTGATGAAACTGCGTTGGTCTCCGCGGTCGAAAAGAGTTCGGTAGCGCCTCGAGGTTGCGAAGCCCGCGACTGTTGCGGTCAAAGTTTGGAGGAAGACCGTGGGGC
The DNA here is from genome assembly GCF_048455015.1 of Haemaphysalis longicornis. NCBI lineage: Eukaryota > Metazoa > Arthropoda > Arachnida > Ixodida > Ixodidae > Haemaphysalis > Haemaphysalis longicornis. The sequence goes on along the minus strand of NW_027526203.1, from coordinate 227,063,168 downwards.
CAGTTTGCCGAGACACCAGGCTGACCAATGTAGAGGTCACGTTGCTGCTGCTCGGGGGTCTGTCGTGCACATGGTAGTTGCATGCTTTTGAGCACACTTGCCACACCGTAGTCGATCTCGGCAGTCCTTGGACAAGTGGCCTTCCTTCAGACATCGGAAGCATCGACCTTCCTGGGCGAGCAGCTCCTTTTTTTGTCTGATGTTCCATTAACCGAAGTCGCAGACCTCTGAACGATGCTTTGTGGACTGGCAGAACAGGCACCGCTGAGTGTTCTTCGCTGAGTGTGTAGAACGGACACGGTGTGTACGTCACAATGTTGCTGCTTTCTAGGTGGCTCTTGTGGGGTCACAGCGACGTCTGAGGTTATTACTCCTCAATAGTACTCCGCGGCTTCTCGACAGTGGGCTTGATGGGCGATGAACTCGAGAAGTCACGGAAGCTCTTGTTCGGACTGTGTCGTCTGCTGCTGTAGGTCAATGAGTGCTTGATTTGAAATGAATGTCGTTGTTGGAGGCTTCGGTGGACTGAAGCGTTCGTAAAACTTCAGAACTATGTCGCACGGCAGTACTCTGAAGAGGATCTCCCGTAGCATTATGCAGTCATTAGCGGGAGTAGTGCCAAGTGCCTTCAAACTTCGTACGTGTGCTTGAACCGCGTCGTATAGCTGTCGAAGGTGATGTACTGTTATGAGCAATATGAAAGGGAACACAGGAACGCGTGCAAACAGCCTCGAAACAGACTCGGAGCGATACGCGGATGGCGCTTTGAAAAACAATTGCGGAAAGCAGGGCGCTGTTCCCCTAACTGTTGGCACCCCCCCCCTCCGCGGCCCCCCCCCCCCCAACACACACTCTGGCATTTCTTCAACGCAGCTTACGTCGTTTCGCCGATAATGCGGTATCGTCCGACAGCCGATAAGACGCACGGCGGGAATGGGAACAGTTGTTAGAACGGCGTCCCCCTTTCCACTTCGTTTCCGACAGCGGCCGCTGCGTATCACTCATAGCTGGGTCTGAGGGTGCTATATACGCGTTCCTGTGTTCCCTTTCATATTGCTCATAATAGTACGTTCGAAGACGAAGAAACTGGTTTCAAGTCCAGAAGGCTTCTGAGGTGATCTTGAACGATGAGCCTTTCGTCACCGAAGCGCTTCTTTAGGATGTCGATGGCTTCTTTGTAACACTCCTCGCTGGCATGGAGTCCAGAGACGGCTGATGCTGCAGCTCCAGTCACGAGGGTGTTCAGATCGTTGAATTTGTCTGCAGTGCTCAGGTCGTCGTTGCTATGCCCAGCCGACGCGAACTGCATCCAAAAGCGCGGCCAGTTCTTCCTGCTTCTATCGAACTTTACAAGGCCAAGCGGAGGCAACTTAGCCTTGCTGGGGTTCGGGGTCTGATAACTCGGCGATCGTGTGGGTCTAGACGCGAGAGCGTCTTGCAACCTGAAGCGCAGGACCACTGCCGTCTTCACGACCTCGTCCCCATATTTGCCCGCGTCTGAGGTCTCGCTGTCGAACAGGTCGTCTGGCGTCTCGTCAAATATCTTGTCGTCGAGACTCTATGTGCATGTGAAGTGCCTCGATTCGTTCAACCAGGACGCTCACCAAGGACGCCGGCAGTCCTCGTTGCCTGCGCAGTGCCCCTTCCGTTTCGGTTATTATGCCGTCCAGTTGCGAGCGGAAGCTCTGACGACGTCGGAGTAGCCGTTCCATGGTGGTCAGCTGGCGGCCGTGGATTCTGGGGCCAAGGTCGCAGGTGTCGCGTCGGTTCACAGGCTTGCGCGGCTCCGAGCGTCGATGAGGTTGGCCTTGTCTTGAGATCCGGGTTTCAGCACCATGTAACGAACCACGAGGTCCTCCGACTGCCAAGCCGTCGTAAGAGAGCGGTGAGGACACGTCTAGTAGGAATGAGGGCTTTAGTGGGACTGGCTACAGGTGCAGCGCGAGCGCGTACCCACGCTTGGTCCGTGCCGATGAGACTGATGATGATGAGAATCGTCTGGTACAGTGCAAATGAGGAAGAAGTTCCAACAGCAGACGCTTGTGTTGCGGCAAGCTCAGCTTGTGGAAAGTGACAGGCAGAGTTCGTAGCTTAATTGGAATGTGAACGCGTGAACGCGTTCCGTTTCCAGCTGGCGTGACTCTCGTCACACCAAAGCAGTCAGGAGAGTGACAGTCGCCAGTCAGGGTCATTTCCTTCCTGCCTTAATGCAACAGTTTTCTTACACGGGGCCACGGTGGAGGAATCCATTGTGTGGGAATAAATTATTCCTCCACTGTGCACGGGGCCATCATGCCCGCAGCATAGGCGGCGGACGGATAACCACAGCAGCTTACGCTGCTATAGGGACTGGGCGGCCGTTGTATGCAACGACCGTCGCTTCAGCGAACAGCGCCGCCTTTGGTGAACCGCTCGTCAGTGGAATGCCGGTGGCGGTTAGCGTAGCGTAGTTGTGCATAGCTTTCTGTCGTTCAGCTGCTACGCGGCTTGCAAAGCATAGATAACCACAAGGAGTTTTTTCAGATCGGTATATCTTGAAAGTAGAGGCGACTTTTACGAGGCACGCCATGTGTGTTGTTTACACCCATACAACAATTACAAATAGCAGACGACGCTCAATGCGCCATGCTGGAAGACAAGTTGGAAGTGTAACGTTCCTTCGCGCAAATTTTCCATGCCGGCATGCAGCTTGGCCTATAGAGGAATATATTGCAGCTAAATGCACCAACAAAGACGGTGTGTGCATGCAGCCTATCCAGGAATGCTGCTGAGCTGGCCCTTGACAGTTGATGACGAAACGGCGTTGTGCACGAGCGAAAGACCAAATAGGGGGGTTGCTACTAAGATTTACCACACACAAAAAAGAAATCGTGAGGGACGACGCTCAGTAACTTTATTAACTACGGTAAAAACGTGTGTAATTCCACAGAAATACGCTCACTACAGTCATCGGGAATCGTTTACAGAATAAATGGCGCATGATAATAGAACGGTATTGCGTGTCGTGGAAAAGCATTGCTTTACAAAACTTGCAATGGTTGTTGGCTAGTGGGTAATGGTTTTCCAAAAAAGAAGTCTGCGTGGCTGAGGGACGAGAGACAGGAGGATGCTATAAACCTGCCCGCAGTTTCACAGCTGAATGCTGTGGTCGTTTTACAAGCTCTACGCTTGAAAAATCATGAACTCCTCCGTCTAACGACGATGATGGTTTATCGCAAAGCTTTCTCGTGTGGGTTTCCTTGGTTGCCTTCTGGATTTAAACTTGGGCTAGTTGAGCTTTGAATTTCACCAGCAGACAGTATGATCTTCTGATCGCAGCGTCTTTGACTTTGACTCTTTTCCATTCTATATCGCACGAGAAAGCTTCGCGTTAAACTATCGTCGCCGTTAAACGGAGGGGTGGATCATTTTGCTGTTTAATTTTACATTTCCATGCACTCATCTCCACATTCGAATGCTTCCAGCGTGTCGGAAATGGGTCTGTGCTAAAGGACTTGGGCTGATGCACCCTTCTTTGAGTCGCGCGTTTTTGGTTTCTTCACAAGGCATAACACTATCTCTTTAGGTATTCGTTATAGAATACTTAAGCATTAAAAAACACAGGCTGACGTTAACACTCCTACATTTTTTAACAATCGGTGCCAGATTTTATTCCACGCAGGTGGTAAAAGGGGAAGGCGAGGAGGCATGGTTTGCAGCCTGCTGTTGGGTGGTGGAATAACTTTGGCTCCTGATAAAATGACAACTACAAACGTGAGGTTTCAGCTTCGGCTGTCAGGCTCCCGTGCTGCCACTGTCACTCGCGAAAACCAAAGGCACAAAGCTCACGGTTACAGAAAGTGTAAACGGTCTCAAGGTAATCAATCTCGTACGTAAGAACCTTTCTATTCAAAGCCCACGGATCGAGGTATCCCACCGTTAAAGGTGGCGTACAAACCGTAGTCATAGAAACCAGTGAAGATCATTTAATGTTGTAGAAACGAATACTAATATTAATAGTTTTATTCCTACTCAGATCGCGCGCAGCCAGACGTAGAGCGCTGCAAAAAGCGCTCATGTAAACGTAGGTCTTTCCCAACCTTAGAAGCGTCCAATAAGTTTAAGCAGCCGTTAGTGCATTTATGAGAAATTAATACTAATAATAGTAGTTTTCATACTTAGATCGGGCGGATCGAAGCGTAGATCGCTGCAAAAAGCGCTCATGTCATTGTGGCCCATACCCATTGTCCGACAAATATGTAGCCATTATTGCAGCTAATAACCCAACACATCTGCCTATACTTCGTTTCACCAAACATATCCGCTCGCAACACCCTCAAAACATTCAAAGCACCGAAGAAAACACGGCAAAAACAACGGAAGGCTGCGAAGTCCAATGCACGGCTCATTCCACTAATGAGGGGAGCGCCGAGTGGTGGCACCACCCGTCCAGCTTCCCGGTGCTTATACACTGCAATATCGAGGCGCGAATTTTCGGCGCTCATTAGCGTCATTTCGCACTACTTCGCTTCACCTCCACTAGACAGCAGCACCATCTGAATGGAAAAAGAGGAAAGGACATAAGGCGCGTTCGTGAAACTATGATCTAGGGACCATAGTACAGTTTTCCGGCTTTGACTTCATGGCCCAATTGGCAGACCGTTTCTCACCTCCTGTCCCGGCCGTAGTGATCGTGGTTGCGAATCCTCGCGTCAACGTAAGTTTTTCTGGTGATGTCATTTCCACGCCGGATATGACGTCGGTGAGTTGCATACACCGGAATGGAACACTTTCGTGTTAAAAACGGTTGTTTTGTCTCACTTTTTTTTCAATTTTGCTTTTATTATGCTAGCTGTACCCGCCGCGGTGGCTCAGTCGCTGAGGCGTTGCGCTGCTGAGCACGAGGTCGCGGGTTCGATTCCCGGCCGCGGCGGCAGCTTTTCTGATGGAGGTGAAAAGCAAAAACGCCAGTGTGTACAAGATTTCGGAGTACGTTAAAGATCCCCAGGTGGTCGAAATTAATCTGGAGCCCTCCACTACGGCGCGCCTCATCGCCTGCGTTGCGGCGGCGCGTTAAACCCTACAATCAAATCGATATTATGCTAGCTGTGGTGTTTTGAGCATCGCAGGAACCAAATATTTCTTTTTTATAGCCGATATCGCGCGGATCTCATGGTTTCGGTTTCGCTATCAGAAGAATAGGTATTGAAATGAAACGTGACCTAAAAAACTTTGTATTTAGTTCGCTATATCCGAAACTTCGCTATATCAGTGTTGGGTATAACGAGGTTCGACTGCATAGCGGTTTTGGCTGGGCGTTGATGAATCAATCAGTCCGTCAGTCAGTCGGGCACTTCTCTTTGTATGTATGTATGTATGTATGTATGTATGTATGTATGTATGTATGTATGTATGTATGTATGTATGTATGTATGTATGTATGTATGTATGTATGTATGTATGTATGCATGTATGTATGTATGTGTGTATGTGTGTATGTCTGTATGTATTGTAGCGCCGCCATCATCATCAGCAGACTGTCCAGCTGGCCCGGAACACACTCGGCATCCGGCACACCTCTGGAACGGCCCCCTCGTTTCTACTCGCTTCGTTCCGACCATGGCGCAGCCAGCGCAACCGTAATAAATGTGGCCTCGGCCGCACCGCCTCATCGGCCGCCTACAATTTGGTGACCCGGACAAGCGGCTTCGCCATGGTTTCGCAACGCTGCTTCCCCAGCCACAACGCCGACGACGGCACGCGAAGAACGTTCCCCGCCCTCCCAGACCTTCCCTTGCTGATCCCGTTTGATTCCATCCCAAACCACGCTGCATGGTTCGTCATCTTGGAGAGCCATTTTTATGTACAGGACGTCTGCTCCCCGGAAATCAGGTACCTCGTGACACTACAGAAGTTACCTGCTGACCTCGTTGAGCAGATCCAGCTGCCGACCCCAGGACCCGGTGCGTATGACGACTTGAAGGCCGCTGTCCTAAACCACTACGGTATAGGAACGCCTTTGTCCACACCACCACACCTTCCAACGGCATCCGTGGATTACACGTCGCCGGCAGGTCCACCCTCGCCTTACCAACAAGCGCGAGCCCCGACTACGACTTGCGGCACTTCTGAATTGGTGTTTCACTTAGCCAACTCGACGTAACACCATGGCGCAGTCCCACACGTTGTTGCGTCTGCTGCCCAAACCCACTTGCCACAGCTCGCCTCGACCGCTTTTTTTACTCCAGGCGAGGGCTCCGGTGAGCGCCTTGGCTCCGTGACCGTGCTATCTTTCCTAACCTCGTCGCCTGCTTCGGCAGCGTTGCACATGAAGTGCACCACGAGGTTGACGCAATGCCCAGCTCCACTGCAATCGGAGCCTGTCTCAGGTGAATCGTACATTGTGGGCCTGTCTGCGGACACCAACAACACAGCCGCAGCCACTGCTCTACATCAGGTGCCCCAAGAGCGTCCCGTAAACCACGACGTGCAGGATGACCAGACCGCGGCCGCACAATCGCCCGACCAGACAAATTCTGTTTTTCGGCGCCGCCGACGTCGCCACCGACGAAGCAACAGTCGTCAAAGCGAGTTTCGTCACAGGGGCTCCATCAGGGCACGCTCACAAGCCGTCACTGGCGCCTTGCCCAACGCCCTTGGCTCGTGTCCGGTCGACGGCGACTTCGGATTCGTGCAAATACTCGTCGGCACTCCGGCACTCGAGTGTCTTGCTGTTGTCGCGCTCAGCAGAGTCGTCATACCACGGACGCACTACGAACCTCCGCAACGATGCTGCGCCCGAAACCGAGCTCGACAATTCCACGTCAAGGACGTCAGCCTCGTCGAACTGGCTGCCGAACGCATCGCCAGAGCCTGCTTGTGCAGCGCCAATTCTCCGAGTATTGCCATCTCGTGTACACCATGGCCGCGGCTCACGCCACTTTTTCTCCGGGGCTGCTACACCCTACACCAACTCGTCCCATCCTCCACTCCCAGCCTCGTCCACCAGAGGTTTCCCCACATCCCGGACGCTACATCGCCGACGACCAGGACCGTGCCGTTATTCAACCCCTCTCCTTGACCACTGACTGCCCACGGACTCTTCCTGACAACGGACAAATTGTACATACATGTACATAGTGCGTAGTGAATTTTCTTGCATTGTCATTTACATTCGTCTTTTTACCGCGCTTCACGCAAGGGGGGGAGCCCTGTAGCGCCACCATCATCTTCTTAAGCGCCACCATCATCATCAGCAGACTGTCCAGCTGGCCCGGAACACACTCGGCACCCGGCACACCTCTGGAACGGCCCCCTCGTTTCTATTCGCTTCGTTCCGACCATGGCGCAGCCAGCGCAACCGTAATAAACGTGGGCTCGGCCGCACCGCCTCATCGGCCGCCTACAGTATGTATGTATGTGTGTGTATGTATGTATGTACGCGTGTATGTACTAGCGGAAGTACCCGGCGATGCCATGGTGTGCCATATACTAAAGGGCAGTACACATATTGAGTTATTCGTTACTTTTAAAACTTAATTGTTCAACGCCGAGGTGTACAAATCTGGGAAAATTTGATCTCCATTAAAGGCTTTCAGCGGCGCCCGTGTTTGTCGGGCTACATAAATTCGAAAGCGTGCCAGAATTCTTTTGATTAAAACCAAGCTGGAATGCTTTAGTTGATTACAAACCAAAGAAATATCGTCATAGCTCTCCATGGGGTACTTCCTATCGAAGATGGTGACGAAGTATATGCGAGGCAGCTCAAAAAACTCCGACTGCTCGCCGGCCCCGTTCGTGCAAACCAGCAGCTTGAGCATGAAACTAAGGATGGGAGCCACCTGACGCTGTCCGAGAAGACAACGGCACCGGTCGTCACGAGCCGGGAAAGCTTGAACTATTCGATGCCCCTCATCCTCATGCTTCTTCAACTGAATTCCCGAGTTGGTGAGCAGGTACGCCGATTCCAGGGCGCACGTGTCCTCGGTGAGGCTAAACTTGAACTTAAATTGCGAGGTGGAGCAGTCTGGGAGCGCGTTTACGGCCCCCACCAGGAAGGCGGTGCCCGGCTGGATGATTACTCCAGCCGGTGCAGATTGCAGCGCAGCAGCTCGTACCGGTAGCCCGCATGGCTGTGGCGCACGCCGATGGGGCGGGCCACCGCCCCCGGGAACTCTGTGCCCACGGCAACAATGTCATGCTGCTGCACGACACGGATGTTGTTGCCGAACTCTTCGTTGGGATTGCAGGCCCAGACATCGCCAATGCCGCAGGTCTCGTTGCACACCACCAGCGCATTGTCGCTGCCAGCAGCGCAGCCCCCATGGTTGGCACTGGGGCGTGTGCCAGCGGTGCTCTGAGCAGGCACGGTCACACGTGCTGGCCTGCGTAAATGTAACGGGCAAATATGAGCAAGAATGCGGCGTTCACTTAAACACAAACGCGAACCTGAAGGCATATATGGCGACGGTGGTCTTCCTCTCTCTTATCGTTCAACTCTACATCTCACATGCCACAGTGGTATTGTCCCTCAAAACGAGTTTATCGCTCATTGCCCTAATTAGCCACAACAGCAGCTCTGCTGAACGCAGGGTTATTGAAGAGCATTTCGCTGATATGGTACATCACGACAAAGTGACTCATGAGAATATTTAATAGGCATGATCTCTATTGCTAACAGAGAAACACGGTTCAGTTCATTTTTGCGGGCACTGACAAAGTCTCAAATGGTTGGCCACTTCACCCCTGTGGAGATGGCTGACCACCGAAGCTTAAAATGTGCGGCAGCGGTGTTGATAGTAAAATTTATCAAACAGGTATTTTAAAGTGTTTCGGAACAGTGTTACGGAAGTTTGTGTCACTTTACTGGCCTGTTTACGTCGAGCAGTGAAGGCACGGACACGTTTTGCTTTAGTGTATCGCCATGCCGCCGATGTGAGTGTGCAAAACCACCATCAATGGACAGGCTGCAGGGGTGGCCCGATGTTGGCGCTTGCTTTCGGTGCCCTGATTTTCCGCTGCACCAGCAACGTGGTGGCGGCGGTGAGTGCACTTCCGTCGACGGTCGGCTCGGGCTTTGATGATGATGAAGGGATTAAGTTATTGAGTAGAAAGAAAAATAAATGGACTGGGGATATTATTGAATTCATTTGGGGGCTCACCTGCATTCAACCCTGTCCGGAGGGTGGTAATGTAGATGGGGGAATAGGATAGGGTTATAAGAGAGGTAAAGAGGGGATAGAAGAGAAAAGAAATGCCGAAGAAGAAGAAGTGCCACTTTGGTTGCGTCCGCCGCGCCCATACGCATCTATGTGTGCGGTGTCAGGTCCCGGGAAGAATCGAACATTTTTTTTTTCTCGCCTATCGCCCCTTCTCGACAGCTAGACAACTGCTTTTGAAGGACTCAATAGAGCGTTTGGGGTAAATTTTATCGGTTCCACTGATATTATCTATTGGCGCAAAAAACTTTGGGGTATGCCAAATGGGATATATATATAATTGTATTCGAGCTTTTCTTTTTGCTTCAGGTCGCTTGAATTGCTGAAGGGTACTAATTAATTAGTAATTGGGGTTTTATACAAAACGAAGTTCCATTTTGCGGCCTCTATCTTTCCGAAAGTAAATTAGTATTTCATGGTCCTCACGAAATTCAACAACTGAGTTAGCCCTGGCCCATCCCCCCTTTTAGGGCATCATCACCATAAACCTCAGCTGCCCACACACACACTTCTCAGGGCACAATCTGGCGTCTTGCGGCGTCCGGGAGATAAACTCGACGGGATTGGTGAAGCGTGGAAGCGAGGCTGCTATGCGAAATGCGAAGTCCGCGGCGGTCCCGAATATTGGGAATTTGCTGAGTGAGGGTTCCGGAAATAGGCGAGTACTGGCGACCAGGAGCTTAAGCTCGACGGCCCTACGCAGCAGAGCGCCGATCCCAGAATCAAACGCCCATTTCCGGGACCTGTGGCCGGCAAAGATCGCGAACCGCTGCGGTCGCGCGAGAGTGAACGAAAAATGGCAGCATCTCCACTCCGTGGATGATGGCGAGGGTGCGGAGTACGGGGACTCGAAATGACATCCAGATTGCGCCCAGAGTGACATCAGAGTTGTGCCCCTACCGTCATTCGATTTGAGCCATGAGTTGCACCTTGATTATTCCTAAATAAAACTGCAATTCACGGCTTAAATCGAATTTTGCTTGATCTTTGCTTGATGATGGTGTGCGCACGGATGGACGCGGACGGACATTGGGAGGTCCTAAGGTACTCCGCACCGTCACAAGCCGCTTGACTCTCGGGTACTAACTCACGGTCGCAACCCAATTGGTAAGACGACTGACACTGGCTCTGTCTGGTCTACAAGACACAGGCTCGAATCCTGCCGATGCCTGTGTGAATTTTTGCAATTGTAAATGCTATGTGCATGGACGCGGACGGACATTGTGCGGTCCTAAGGTATTCTGCACCTAAAACACGTCCGCACCCCGTGACGACCGCAGCCAAACTCCTCGGCGTTTTCCGTACGCGAAGTTTCCTCACCCTTTGCCTCCTTCCACTTGAAGCTCAGCGAAAAAATTCAGCCTAAGGCCCCCAAAATAATCAGACCTTCCTTTTCCTCTTGCCCCCTCGCAATTTTGGCATTTGCACTCCACGCGGACCCCGCGAGAGTGTATGTAATGTCATCAACCGAAGTCGAGGGCTTGACGTAAACCCGTTCGGTCGGGAGACATGTGACATGTTGGCGTAAAAGGAAGACACCAACCAAAAGAAACCGCTTAAAACTTTAGAATCTTTAAAACAACAACAAACAATACGTTTCCGCTTCGCTATGGAGGCCTTGTTCACAATGGGGTGAAGGAAAGTTCATGGTAGCTTATGTTCCCTTCAGCACGTGACGTAAGCAGCGCGCGTGTACTACGGGGGGAGGGACCTTTTTTCCGATTAAGCGTGTGGCGTGTCCTGTGTATCTCCAGGGACTCGAGATAAAGCCGCGATCTGAAGTTCCTTTCTTGGCCGATGATTCTTCAATTAGCCCAATCAATCCCATTGCCCGTTGCATCCACTTGCTCAGCGAGAGCATTCCACGCTACTCTCTTGTTATTCACATCGTTCTGATGCTTCCGCAATCTCTGTTTAAAGTTGCCCGATTCACCGATATATGCGTAGTCGCAATCTGCGCAGGAAATTTTGTAGACCATGTCAGGAAAAGATTATCTGGGAAGCCTGTCCTTACCGCACACGACTGCGTGGCTCAGCTTATACGCAGGCACGTGTGCCACCTCAACGTCATAACCTCGCAGTACGCAGGATAAGGTTTCGCTTCCACCAGGTACGTAGGGAATGGCAGCACGTTTTCATGGTCGAGGATCAGCCGGCCGGAGAGGATTGGACAGGTGGCGTTCCACTCCATTCAAGAACGCCATGGGATAGCCGCTTGCCGAGAGATAGTTTCGCACTCTGTCGAGGTCGGTGAATTGGTCTTCTGCTTTTGTACAAATGCGGTCCGCACGGTTGCACAGGGAAGCAGCAACAGACCTTTTGTGAGCGTCAGGATGAACGTCATCAACCCGTGTTCCTATGTGGTGAAATACCTAGTGTTTCTTACTCCACTTACTCTTAACTCCTCTGCAACATGTCTTTTTTTTTGTCGCATGCGCACTGCTTCCTTCAAAGGGTCCTCTTGGGCACGGACAGACCTTTGTACAGCTTCGCTCAATCGGTCGGTCGAACACTTCACTTTAGAGGGATAGACAATGCGCGTGATTATACAAAAGGCTTGGCATAATAAATGTAACAATATATAAGATTCCAGTCCTGTTTTGTTCCCAGGGGCGGCTGGTACTGACTGGGGACAAAGTCAATTTCGACCTAACTGGCACCTTGATATTTCATCCCTCTGATTTGATGAAATATATCGTGCACTGATGGGTAGGTATAGCTTGAATGACGAAGTTCTTTGAATGCGTGTTAGCAGTCAGTTAGGCTGCAGATTTTGATTGAACAGGCAGGTTGTAATCATAGATGAGGTAGCGAAGGGCGTCTTAGATGACGATGAGTTCCGGAGAGAGAGAGAGAGAGAGAGAGAGAGAGAGAGAGAGAGAGAGAGAGAGAGAGAGAGAGAAAACGTTTATTGAAAAGCAGGGACGGGGTAGGGGAGAAAAAGAGTTAGGAGCTGTGGGCGGCCATCCTATTCACTTCCGGATTCATGGAAAAATCCTGAAATGTTGTGATGTCGGACGCGCATGACGAAGAAATCGTCTGGGCTGAACAAGGGAGTAACAGGAGGCAGTAGCCTTGTTTCCGAAGATTCGGCTTGTCGCGTGCGACGGGTTACTAGGAGATGGGTTCAGTAAAGTGGCGCCGTCGGTGGGGCTGCAATATTTGGTAGGGAATATGAGTTTGCTGCCCCCACGAGGTAAGGCTTGGTGGGTGAGCTGCCTTATAAAATTATAGAGATCCGTTCGTTACTGGATGATGCGGGCGGTTGGAGGGACAAGGGGTACTTGTTGTAGAGCTGCAATTTTTGTATGACGAGGGAGGCCGGTGATGGTGCATATTGTCGCATTATGAAGGGCTTGTAGGGTGTGTGGTAGGGAGAAGTTCCCTCCGTACGAAAGGAAGAAGAGCGCTACAGCATTGATGAGGTGTGTTATAGCCTTTTTGTTGCCCCCCGCGCTTGAAAATTCGTCGGAGTGTATGTTGCAGGAGTACCCATTTTTGCTTGAGTTCGGTAAGCCGCATTGTGGGGCTGTTGGTGGTGCCGATATGAACTCTAAGGAGCTTAGCGGTCATCTTTTGGCTGAGGTGGGAATAGTTTACATTTTACTGTCGAATACGCTGAGGAATTCAGTTTTGCGTGCTTTGAGTGACCGGAAAATGACGGGGAAAAGAAAGCCAATCATTGTCACAACGAAAAAGTGGACGCCACTCACCCAGAAAAATATATTCTCCCCACGCACTCACTCCCACTCACGCCTACTGGGCTTACCAGCAGACACCTACAACAAATTTATATCAGAGATATAGAAAGAATCATAGTTTATGCCGCTCCAATTTGGTATCAAAAACAGGTACTAATAAGAAAAAAACTAAGAAGTATTCAAAGAACAAGCCTCCTTAAAGTTACCAAAGCATTTAAAACAGTATCCAATCCGGCCTTAAACATCATAGCTAATGTCCCACCAATTCATCTGACGATCGGAAAAGAAATCGAAACATTTAACATACTTCTTGCCGGAAAAATGTTCATCTGGAAAAACCGCGCTTTTACTGGAGACCAAATAAGTAACAAAGTAGATACATGGCAGCTGCATCCAGCAGATAAGATATCTTTTACCTATCTTACCCAATCAATTTCGCAGACAGATTTTGTAGTATTTACAGATGGCTCGCAAGATAAAACCGACATAGGAGCAGCTTTTATAATTCTAGACAAATCCGGCAAAATAGTTGAACACAAACAATACAAACTTCCGGAGTACAGCAATAACTTTGAGGCAGAAGAAATCGCGATTTTAAAAGCACTTGAATACCTCCAAACTAGCTTCAAAGGTAACGTACAGTTGTATACTGATAGCCTATCAACCCTAAAAGCAATTAGCAATCCAAATAATCGGAAACAAAATATAATTAGAATTAAGGAAACGCTAAACAAAATAGCAAAACAGGTCAAAATAACGTTAACTTACATTAAAGGTCACAGTGGCAATGTCGGTAACGAAATAGCGGACGAAATGGTTAAAAAAGCAGCAAAATATGGCAAAAAATTTACTGGCCTATTTCACTACAATTTATCAAAAAACAGCTCAATATTAACCTAAGAAAACATTGGAATGTTGAGTGGCAACAAGAAGGAAATTAAATTTTCACATTCCAATAGATAAAGAATATATACAAAATTCCGGAACACTTTCCCACCTATTATTATGTCACAGTTTATCACTGGACATGCTAGATTTCCGTTTTATTTTCATAGGTTCGCCATTGCAAATAATAACATACGTAAATGTAACCTACCAGCAGACAGTTTTGATCACTATTTACAGGACTGCCCAATAACAAACAAACACAGAGAACAACTTCTTGATATCCATAGAAATTATCTCGTAAGAAGGAAACTGGAGCTAATAAAACATACAAAACATTAAAAATTTTAGAAGAAATGACAGTACTAGTTAACGCTAATATTCAACAATACTAACCCCTCAAATATTTTGTCACAATTTCACTCACACGCAGAAACAAAGGTAGCGGCAAATAACGCGATAATAGCCTTTAGATCTTTTGTATCTACCATTGTTCTTTAGTAAGTCATTTTGTGCGTAATTATCTTGTTTAATTACCTTTTTATGTTTTTTTTAATCCATACATCCATTTTGAATGTATTTAATTTACCCGTTATACCTCGGTGGAACGGGAAAGGTTTCAGTTCTTGAGCCCGTTTTAATAAAGTCCCCCCACACCACTCGCACTCACTCGCACTCAAGCTCACCACTCGCCGCGACCACTCGCACTCACTTGCGCTCACGCTCACCACTCACCGTCAAAACTCGCACTCACTTGCGCTCATGCTCACCACTCGCCATCACCACTCGCACTTAGTCCCGCTCACCATTCGCCATCACCAACGGTACTCACTCGCGCTCGCGCTCAGCACTCGTTGTCGCCCCTCGCACGCGAGTGTGTGCAGCAGACCTTCCAAGAATCATGAAACCGAACAGTATTAGTGCATTACGGTATCAGAAGCCATCCAAATCATATTCCTAAATCAACACGCCACCGGATAATAAATTCTAGGGTGCCCGATGGCAGGAGCTCCGTGACGAGATATTTCCGTAGCTAAAAGCAATCCCGCCATTAACAACGATCACAGTGAGCAGGTCCTGCGGCAAATAGCCAGCAGAGAGCGCAATAGCGCGCTCACCGCGGTAAGCCCCGCAAATGACGTGAGTAGCGCGAGTACACTCGTGAGGGGTTAGCGGGGCTCACGGCGAGTGGCACTCGCACTCACGAGTGGTGAGCGGGGCTCCCCGCGCGGTGCTCCCGCACTCACGAGTGGTGAGTGGAACTCGCAGCGAGTGCGCTCGCACTCGCGAGTGGTGAGCGGGGCTCACTGCGCATGGCGTTCGCCCTCACTCGCACTCACACACGCCAGTCAAAAACGATGGCGAGGCTCACTTTCCACTCCCTCGTGAGTGGTGAGGGGGGGATGAGGGCAATCGTGAGTGAGCCTGCCGACCTATGGTCACAACGCTGTGGAAATCTGGGGGCATGTCGTTTTGACTGGGGTAGTCGGCTATTCGGTTCATATAGTGACGTCATCGGCGTAGTTGGTAACGCAGGCTTTGCGCTCATTGTAGATCCGTCTTTGAACGGTGATCATGACCATGATAAAGAGAGTGGGTGCGCGGACGGGAGGCCCGATCAGCAAGCAAGGCTGCCTGGAGTGCCAAGAAGGCGTCGTTGTCGTCTGGAATGTGTGATTGTGTCCGGGATAGCACGCCTGCTGCGGCTGAATTGTATAAGAAAGGATAAAAAGGAAAATAAACACGGTTTTTAATTTCTTTTTTATGCGTAGCATTGTTTGGCGAGTACACCCACACTCATAACAGTGTAACACCCTTCATTTGCACAAAAATGCACAAGTCGCGGAGTTAATACAATTAACCTTCATTATAACGTAAATGAAAATAAAAGAAATTGTAAAGAGGGACTTACGAAGTGAAATCTTCGCATTTTATGCACCTCCCACACGAAACTAAGAAAAAAATTAAGAAAAACGTCCGGTAAAGAATGATAGAAACACGCATAAAAAATCGTGAAAATGTATCAACTATGCACTACGCTTTCGATGTGGAAGAAAATGCACAATTAGCGCAATTAGACACTCAATCGCTAAGATTTTGTAAACTGCAGCAACTGCGAAAAGAAAGCTAGGAAACTTTCAAACAATAAAATAACACAGTGTATTTGGCTGTTCACAGCAAAATCTGGCTAAGAACTCAGAAGGAGTACAACCGGTGTGAGAAAGCTCACATTAGCTTACGATTCTCTGAATTTCGGCAGATTTTTTTATTCACAGAAACATCAACTGTTATGGTCTGCTGGAAGTAGTTTTGGTTAACCCGCATAGACGTTCGGACTGGGCCCGTGGCCAGCGAAACTCTATGGTCGCTCAGCTGAAAGTACTTCTGCTGCTGACCCCGAGCGGGGCTCCGGAATCCGAGGGGACGGCTGAAGATCTGAAACAAAAACTCTCGTATAACGAGGAAGGGCACCCAGCGATTCAACTACCCCGTTGCATTTTTTAGAGCGGCAGTCTAGTGGGCTGCATCTGTTAAGGCTATTCATTCCGCGTTGGAAGAGACCATCAGGCGTTGGCGCGCAAGCTGTGCCTTCCATCCTTATCATTTCGCCCGCTGGGAACCTCGCCGCTGCTGCACCAGATAGGTGATGGAGAAACAGCTGCTTCGCCTACTCTTGATCTCTCAGCGCCGGCTGGGGCGCCTGTGCGTACGCTTCATTGATTGATTGATTGTAGGGTTCAACGCGCCGATGCAACGCAGGCGATGAGGCGCGCCGTAGTGGAGGGCTCCGGATAATTTTGACCACCTGGGGATCTTTAACGTGCGCCGAAATCTCGTATACACGGGCGTTTTCGCTTTTCGCCTCTATCAGAAAAGCAGCCGCCGCAGCTTGGAATCGAACCCACGACCTCGTGCTCAGCAGCGCAACGCCTTAACCACTGAGCCACCGCGGCGGGTTGTGCGTACGCTTCAGCGCCAGCGAACCCACACGTGTCGGCGAAGGTTTTATTCGGTTGCTTCGCCGACGCTTGGTCCCTCAGTTTTGCCATCGATTGCGCGCCAGCTCGGCTGGCTCCGCGTGCCGTTCAGCGCAAGTGAAAGGATAAACGCAATCATCGAGTAGGCATAGCTAGATGGCAGGCTGCCATATCTGAAGCAACGGCTTCACGACACACTGTGGGCATAGTATTTGGGTTCGCTCGTGATAATTAGGTTTACAAGCGCTAAACCTGAGTCATTTTTGTTATATGTAAATATTGTCCCCTTACAAGGCCATTTTACCGATCACATGGAGCCTTAATGTGTGAAAGCGGCAGGCTCTGTCAGTTTTCAGAGGTACAACTGTTTCCATACCGTGATTCTGTGGCAGCTAGTACCTCACAGAACACTCTGAGGCGTTCTTCTGCCGTTTTCCTGGAAAGACAGTTGCCTATGCATCCTTGCTGTTGCGTAATTACTGTGGGGACCAATGCAAGGGCAGACATAAGTCATAAAGGTGGGCTATAACTATATAAAGGTGGGCTATATACAGTTCCACGTATTTTTCTTGTTCAAAGTTTTCGTCTTCTGCTTAAATCGAAAAACCACCCCTTCCACCCGATGTGATCCGAGTGCCTTCGAACGTGTACCCGCTGCTGGGCCGTAGTGGCAAAGCCGTTGTGATGCTGAGCCCAAAGACATGCGTTCGATCCGAACCACGATAGCGGCTTTTCTGTTCGAGGCGAAAAGCGAAATCGCTCGTTTGTCGCGATTTTGGCGGACGTTAAAGATCCCCACGTGGTCAAAATTAATCCAGAGCCCTCCACTGCGGCTCGCCCCATAGCCCAGGTGTAGCTTCGGCGCGTTAAATCCCCTATTCAATCAATTCTTTGAACTTGCTCGGATAGTAACTTCCTGCCTCCACCCACAATTTCTTGTTTTTCTGCAGTGTTGTCGGAACGCTTTAGAGTTGTCCTTTTTTACGAGCCCAGTGAACAAAAGGCCCGGTTTGGTGGTGTGAAGTCAACCTAGATTTTGATTGATTGGTTTATCGCCCCGAAGCTACGTCTGGGATATGAGGCCCATCGTAGCGCTCCTAAATAATTTTAACCACGTGGGCTTCATGAATGTACCCGGAAATGACGACACACGGGCAGTTTCGCGTTTGGCCTCCACCAGAAAAGCAGCCACCGTGGCCGGGATCTATATAGTCCGCATACGTAGGCTCACCAGCGCAACGCCTTAGCCACTGAAATTCTAGCTAGATTTTACACTGCCCCCCCCCCCCCCCCCGCGGCTAGCAACCATTTCACAAGCACCGCGGTTTTCGTGGTCGAGAAGAAAGCAGCAGGCCATTTCGCGAGCTCAAGACCACAAGTGGCCGGGTGAGTGAGTGAGTGAGTGAGTGAGTGAGTGAGTGAGTGAGTGAGTGAGTGAGTGAGTGAGTGAGTGAGTGAGTGAGTGAGTGAGTGAGTGAGTGAGTGAGTGAGTGAGTGAGTGAGTGAGTGAGTGAGTGAGTGAGTCAGTGAGTCAGTGAGTGAGGGAATGAATGGCACTTTATTGAAAACAGAAAAGTAATGTGGATGGAGCCCTCAGTCCAGGGCGCCGATGGAGCGACCCGCCGTCTTCGCGCGTTCGATCAGCTGCAGCTGTCTGCTGGGGCAAGAGCTAGCGAGTTCTCTCTCCCAGTGCTCGCGGGAGGGGTTTGGGATCAGGTAGACGTCGGGGTTGTTTTTACATTCCAATACCATGTGGTAAAGCGGGACTGGGATGCCGCAGTGTCTGCACAGGGAATCGTAGAGGGCGGGGTGTATAGCGTGCAGCCTCGCAGTGTGTGGGTACGTGTTAGTCTGCATTTGACGAAGCGCAATCTGTTGGGGCCCGCTAAGTAACTCAGTTTTTGGAAGGTATCGTATTCGGCCGAGCCAGTAATGCTCTGTGATGTCCCTGTACGTGAGGAGGGCGTACGGTGTCCTTTCCCCTCCGTCTGACGGTGCTCCGCTGACCAAATCTCGAGCGAAGGCGTGCGCCGCCTGGTTTCCGCGAACAGATGAGTGGGTTGCAGGGCTCATATGATTCTTATGTTCCTCCATGGCGGGCGTTGAAGGATGATGCTTAGAGCAATCGTGGAGTAGAAGAAAAAAAAACAGCTTTGATTTGTAATTTTATTCACACTGACATGTCTGCCATTCGTCCCTAGACTTTCTAAGGAAGCTATGACTAATCAGCAATTCCTGTTTTTATCACAGTGGAATTTCTGTCATTCCATGTCGTCATCTTCTGGGAAATAAACTAAATTAAACCGTTAAGCTCAAACCGGAGCACAATCAACGCTTTATCCCATGGCAGTCAATCTTGTGGGTACATACCATACATTTCAACACCCCACCACCACCGCCACCATGATCATCATCATTCTCATCGTCGTCGTCATCGTCGTCATGACCAGGAATTTCGGTTAAACGGTGTGCGGCTTCATCGGAAGTTTGCGATTAATGACGTGGTAAACCAGATAGGCAGCTGTTCTTGCAGCGCGTGTAGCACAAAAGAAAGTTGACACATACGAAAAACGAATACAATTATCAAGGAAGAAAATTTTTTGAGGGGTGAACGTTTGTTCCAAAATAGAAAGCGAGAAAAACTCTGCGTGCCGTTTGACCTTCCCGAACATTCTGCACAGCGCTTCTCGCCCGATTTTCGCCACTGCATGCACGAGCGCTCGCGCCTCGAGTGGCGAGCAGTAGGCCGCGCGCCCACCGCCCAGTTCCTCGTGTGTGTTCTGCTAACGCGGCCCATTTTGCCAGGTCTGGTGCAGCATACGGCAATATGGGTGCCGTTATAGCGTGTTGCAAAAAAGTGGAGCCCCTGGATGACGGCGGTGAGGTGCAGCCGGTCGTAAGCAGATCGCCGCCGATGTACCGGCCTATCGCAGCGAACATACGCGAGTTTGATTTCCTGTTCGAGACAGAACACCGGATCCCGGCGCGGGAACGTCGTTCCCGGCCAGCAAAGCGACCGTCCCCGTCGCTTAGCTGTTGACCCCTCCCCTCTGTGCATCGGACACTCGGACACGCAGCACAGACCGTTGAGCCGCGAGCGACGAAATTGGTCGCCTTTTGACGCCTGGTACCCGGACCGTCGATTTGGCAACTGGCTCAAGCAGCATGGGAAGCAGTGGTCTACAAGAACAGGCCGACGAGACTCGACGTCTTGCTCCGACTTCGGCGAATGCGTTGGCAGGTTTTCTGGTGAGCTTTGGGCTTCTTGCCCTAGAACTAGAGTAAACTGTAGTTACTGACGCATTGGTTGCCGTGCATGTCAATGCGACTCGCTAGTGTTATTCAGCCTTGGGGTTGAATATCTCTACCTCACAGCAGTGAGGAACCACGTCAGAGCCCGCGCTAAGAAAAGTGTAAACAGATGTCTGTCCGTCATTTGATTTATTAAGGCGGAAGCCTTAGATGGCACATCGAGTGGAAAAGCCGGCGTTGTTGCTTGTAACCGTCGAACGGCTCCCATGCGACTGCTAAACGTTTAATGGCTCGAGTTTTGCTAGCATTAATAAAAAAAAATCACGCCATATCCATGGAATGAATGATGATAAGTGGGGCGAAGCTCGAGAGGGGGAGATCATCGGTAACCGTAACTCTCCCGTGAAAGTTCGCCCATTACATCATTAAGAAAGACGTAAGACTGTGTGCGTACATTGTGCAAATCAACTTTTATTTTCGGAGTCAATGCTCCCAGGCCCAGACCTGGTGAAAGACCCCGCGCCATCGAGGACTACCCCGCACCTCCACCACAATTTGTCACGTAGGATGGGACACAACGGTAAAGAAAGAGCTTTTATTTAGGGCGAACTTGTGCCCGAACAAGACGAGAGGAAACGAGCAAAGGTCCTTGCGTCTCGTTCGATCTCCGAGAACGACTGCCTGCGTTCGTGGCGTGATCTCTTGCGTGATCTCCCCCTCGCAGTGCACGTGCGCTCGCGCCTTCGTTGGCGAACACAGACAAGCTCGCGCTCCCGGTGCCGAGTTTGCGCTGCCGGTTGCAGCCGGTTCTTGCGCGTGCAACGCGGCCCACTTTGCGACATCTCCGAAAGCATGCAGCGGTCACGTACCACGAGACACAAGGGATGGACAGACCCATGGCTTTAGGAGCTTCGCCCCTAAAACACAAGCAATGGACCACGCTGGTCGGCAACGCCACGTGCACTTGCAAAGGCGACCCCGCAGCTGTAGATGTGAGTGCGCTGTTCGGCCCCAATCAAGCACGCGCGCCGATATCATCGCACAGCGGCGCAGCGCGAAGCTGCAAGGAGCCCTCGGAGGTATTCACTTGGACAATGACGTTTTTGCCATCACAACTCCTAAGAACTGCGTAGGTGTCCGCAGAGTTTATTATTATTTTTGTTGTAAGCCGTAATTTCGGCGCGCAGATGGCAAGACGCAATTCACTGAGCTTGCCCGAAATGATATCATTGCTACACATTTAGCGGCTTCAGAGGCAAATGCAGGAGTCCGGTAATACTGTGCTCAAGATGCATTGACCACCACTGCATATTTACGGCGCTAATTTTAAACAAACAATTCATGTGCACAAACGTCCTTTGCTTTCTTGTACCTGTTGCAGAGCCTTCCCCTGCTGAAATTTCCCGCCACCTCTTTGAACTCTTCGCTGCCCAATCCTTCGCCTGCTCAGTGGACTGAACAACGCGTTCTTTGTTTTGTGTTTCTCCTGCCGTAGGCACATTTTCTTACGTTATTCTTCTGGATTTATTTATTTAGGTTATACTCATTACAGCTCCTTGTCTTTGAATAAAACGTTTTCTTGTAGACTACTGTAATCAACTGTATTGTTTTTATTTGATTTAATAAGGCAGCCGCATGGTGTGCTCTCTTTTCCAGCGCAGAATTTTCCACGCACTTACATCCCATTTGTTGAAAACAATGGCCACGCAACATTTAGTCCGTGACGTCGTGTTTTACTATGTAAACCATTGGGAAGTGCGTTTCGAGAGCCATACTCGAACTTGCGTTTCGATAACTATGGTTTTATACCCTCTGGCGTGTACGCCAAAAGGTGTAGAAGAAAGTCACCAACGAGTTGGCTTAACTCCGCTGTGGTTGCTATGGCTGCCGGTAAATAATATAGACGATGTTTGGGTTACATAACGCTGTTTTGCAGTTCAGAGTTTCACTTCCGCAACAAGCACCTGAAATTTACTAGCCGGCCATAGTCTCACGTTTTTTTTTTCTCTCAATACTTCAGAATTATTTATTGCATCATAGGTTTCGCGCTATCGTTCTTACGCCAGCTGGTGTAAACAATGAACCCCCCGGGGCCCTTCTCGTAGGCAGAGTTATTGTAGCGCGCGAGACTAGCTCATCAGATACGTCAAAGTACCACTGGAACCTGCTGAGAGTTACCACAAGTGGTAAAACGTCATTCATCCACTCAGAACTGACGTAAAGTCATGAAAATATGACCCACAAAAATATGACCCAGAACACACAACTAGCGCGATTTCTTTCTGGGCAACTAAAATTGTCGAGTGGGTTTAGTACAAAGATTGAACATTCGCCGTCCCAAATATACCGCTAGCGAGCGATTATTTTATCTCCACTACAGTTAAACCTGGATATAACGAAGTTGACAAAATTCGCAATGTTTCGTTACCTGCAGGTTTCGAGTTAAGGCGCGCGTGAATGAAGGAGAAATGAAAACAAAATTCCAGACATCAGTGATGGTGAACTCACCGCTCAAGGATTTATTTAACGGTGAAAAACTTCGTGTTTTTGCGCCTTCTGCTTTGCCACGAACTTAGGCACTAAACGGCCCTCCAAGGAAGCGAGGTCACTTAGTCCCGTATTCACAAATGTAACTTAAGGATCACTTTTGACATTTTCGGTGCCTTATCCCGTTTAAAGGACGAAACTGATGCTGAAAGGGTGCCTTTTTGCGACCTTAACGCTCTTTTCCGCACTCAAAGTTATTGAGGGGGTGCTAGCTGGGATACTGTACTGGGCGGCGACGTTCTTCTTTCTCACCGGCGGAGGCGGCTTTTAAAATCGCGAGCTTGCTTTCAAAAGACAGAACTTTTTGTTTTGCGGCAGCAGTACTCAACACCCATGAACTGCCGCCACAGACAGCAGATGAGACGAGGGACTGCACGCCGACAGGCAGGCCTAGCTCCCAGCCAACACCACACTCACCCGTGGAAACGCACGGTTTTTGCTGGGCGGACGAAGTTCGCTAAATTAGTGCGTTTCTCCAGCCACTTTTTTATGAAAAAGGGAAAAGACCATGGCCCATCAGCGTAGCAAATGCGTTACATGAAGGTTAACCGTCGCGACGCCATCGTTACGTAGAGGTCGCGAACACATGGGTTTCAACGGTGTTGGCAATGGGAAATTGAAAAACTTCGTTAAAACCGGGAATTTGTTGCATAGAGGTTCGTTACATCCAGGTTTACCGGTATCCATTTGATTTTGCGTGTTTTGGTTCATATTTTCGTGTTCTCATTTCATTTTTCCATGCCTCTACATTCTTCTACGGTTTATTAGGTGCATGGAGAGACTGCAATGTTTCTAAGCAGTCAACCGACGTGCAAGTAGCACGTGTTCGTCACACAATCAGGAGAGTGGAGAGGCGCGATTGCTAAGTGTCAGCTTTTGCAAACAACGTCCCGCCCCCTCCCCCCCCCCCCCCTCCCTTATCCTATCATCACCAACGGGGCCTCTACTGGAACACCCATTGCACGCCGAACTTGTTCCATGTACAGTAGACTCTCGATAAACGCAACTTGAAGGGACCGAAAAAATTATTTCCGTTTAACGGGAGTTCCGTTTACTGAAATAGATGCGTGAAAGTGCAAATTTATGTGCGTACATACTCTTAATACCATTTCATTGAACTCCAAGCACTAGAAGGTGAATGTAGCTGATATCTTTTTTTCAGAAAGCAAGAAAACTACAAGAAGTTTAGGCACAGCATTCACAAGGTTGATTTGGCAACCATGAGCCGCTGTGCACTACAAAGTGCATCAGTTATTTTTGTTTGAGTCCTTGCAACTGCATCTTCACGGAGGCTACATGCCTCGATTTCGCGAGGGCATACGAGCCACCGAATTTAGAAGATGGCCACGCGGTAATGAAGCGCGAATAACACTACGATGTCACGAACGAGGCGGCAGGAGCTGAAACCTGTAACCTCGGCGTCTTGTATCGAGATTGAACGACTGGAACAAGAGCTGTGATGTTGAATTCGTTGCGCTAACACGGCTGACCTCTAACGAGACGAGGCTCACGAGGTAAACCACGCTAAAAAAACATGGAGGAAGAACAAAAAAAACGAAACAGCCGGAATCATAAAAGGCTGATTCTCATGCCAATGAGTTTCACAAGAAGATCCATCTCTAATTTCGTTTACGCAGTGACGCGGAAATTTTAGTTCTGATTACCGAGATTTTTTTTTTACGTTAATTGAGGGGAAAACAAACCAACTTAAATGCTACTCTTCTGTTTAAGCGGCAAATTTCCGTTTATCGAGATTCTACTGTACTTTAAAAATGCGCCAATTTCAACGATGGTCATGAACATACCCTTCCTTCCTTGCATTATCCAACGGTCTGTTCAAACTGGTGTAATGATCTCAACCGGCTGACCTGGTGATTTCTGAAACTCCTCTACAAGAAGCAATGTGAAACCTACCAGTGCTGAGTGAACTTGAATACCAGCAAGGACCTTTCATGCGGTGTTTTACCTTCGTCTACACCCTCCATTTTCCGCACCACCACTACACCAAGCGCGGTTGTGCCCCCTTTCAATGAATACAGTTATGACTACTCTTTTTTTCTACCCTCTTATCGCTGGGGAAACGTATCGTGGTTACGCTTGTGGTGTCGTGGATGTGTGAGGCGCGAGATAGGGGGCTTTGTGTTGCTCAAGCGGGTTTTTCAAACCAAAAAGTAGTTTCGAGTAGCGCCCATGCGTATGGTTCGAATGTCTTCCTGGCCGTAGGTTTACGTGCTCATTTGCTTATTTTAAGCATGTTTAAACAAGTGGGCCTCATTCTTTGTTGTATATTGTGGCATGCTCACAAAGCGTCCCTTGGCGGGAATCCGCGGTCCATCAAGGCTGGCTCCATAAGCGCACGCCGTTGTTGCGCCCCGCACCGAGCCCTCGATCTACACCCCGCCATCCCTTCCGTGGTGAGCAAGTGGACCACGCCACTATGTGCGGAACTCAGGTCGAAGAAGAACGGGCACGCGCCAGGCTCTTTCTGGGTTTTCTTAGATGCCAAGCCGCGTGGTGCTCGTAAAAACGCTCCTTGTTTAGCTTAGGATGTAGATGGGAAGAGGTGTGGTCCGCCTCTGTGTCCAGAAGCCGGGTGCCTGCGCTGCATCCGTGGCTCGTTACGCAAGGGCGAGGTGACGCTCCGGCGCCGGCCGGGTCAGCGCAGACTCCTCCAGGTAAGAGGATGATATTGGGTTGGGGGGATGGGGAGGGGGGGGGGGTTGTGGAAAGAGGAGAATGCTGGAAGTGAAAAGTGCGGTGCCGCCCTTTCGGTAGTGATATGCTAGCCTGAATCAGCCGCAACTTTTATTCTTTTTTCTGTCTTTCTGTATCTCTTTAGCACTCTGTTTTATCAATTAATTCCCCTCAACTCTCCCTCCCCAGCACTGGGTTGTATGCAGGTGAGCTCGCTGTCGAGCTCAATAATATCCCCAGTACAGTTCTTTCACTCTCCTTTCCTTCCAACTACAACTACTACTAGTTGAACAGAGATGGGGAAATGTGGGACAGGGTGGTGTGTTTGTATAGAGTGTCTGTTTGCAGCCACCGGTACATATACGCCTAGTGATTGGAAAGAGTGTGTTGAGTGAGGTGAGATGATTTTTTATCCTTTTTGTGATTGTGTAATGAAAAAGGATAAAGAGAGAGAAGAAGCTCTTTAATGTGAATTGTTCAGGTCAGCCCTGCTGGCGGAAGGGCTTCCTAAGCCAGATGGGGAGGACTACAGTGATGTGGGGCGTATATTATACATTGTGGGGACAACAGCGGGAGGGCAAACAAAAACGTTGAAAATTAGATGCAAGGGAGTGCTGCAAGCAAATTTCGTACAGGAACAGAATTTAAAAAGCGAATCCTAGAGGGAAACGCTGAATCGAAATAAAAAAAATGGCACAAAGGAAGGGAAGGACACCAAACATACAAAAATAAAAATATCAACATCACAGAGCAAACGAGTACATATCTTGAGGCACTTGCTCTGTTTACGATCCAGAGAGATCTTTCCAGTTTAAAATCCCGTTGGAAGCGGAGCAAAGTTTTAGTTCCAAAAGATACATCATCACTATTGGTACAGAGCCCAAGAAAATGAGAGTTCTAGCCTGCCGCTGTGTCGTACACGACACAGGTAAAGGGGGAGGATAGAGCTGTAAATGGGGTTGAGTGGGGTCAAAGTTTGCGAGGCAGGGAGGAGGAGGTCGTCGTTTCGACTTGACCTTGCTATTGGGAACGCTCAGGTGAGAACGTTGCGGGCTGTAGCGTGGGTCGCCTCATTTGCCGCAAAGCCAGCGTGGCCTGGTGTGCCGATATAGAGATGTCGATGTCTTCGGAGAGGTACTGTAGTATCAGAATGGTCCACGAAGGTGCAAAGCTGGTTTGGCATAGGCGAAAGGCTTGTTGTGAGTCCGTTATGAAGGACAATTGGGGTTTTTGCTGGTGGGTTGTGGTGGCGTAGGCGATGGCAAGTAGTTCGACCATCGCCACTCGGGCGGCCAAGGCCTCTGGGGACCTTCCTCCCCCGGTCACCACCCTACCCTGAATCAGCCTTTAGGACACTAAAAGTTCGGTCTCTCTCTCTCTCTCTCTCTCTCTCTCTCTCTCTCTCTCTCTCTCTCTCTCTCTCTCTCTCTCTCTCTCTCTCTCTCTCTCTCTCTCTCTCTCTCTCTCTCTCTCTCTCTCTCTCTCTCTCTCGACTGTTGCTTCGGGTTAGTGCCGATAAAAGGTTGCGGTTGCTATTTGCCCATTTAAATCCAAGACTACAAGTGTTGTCCGCGTGTAAGCGATGTCCGTGTAACGAAGGGGGAGGGGGGCGTGCTATACCGGGCTGTATGTAGAATACTGGAGGGATCAATCCCTGCGACGTCTTGTGCATAGGGCAATGAAAAATGAGCCGCGTGCGGATCGATACTTGCGTCTCTAGCACCGTCAAGCAGAAGCTAGTCCAGCTGGAGAAGTTCACCGCCAAAAGACAGCAGTGTATGGTGTTCGACCTCGACACAAAGAATGTTAAGGTGGAACTACTTTGGGGGCCGCGTCACATGGATAACCTTAGAGTACCAGAGACGCTCGAACCGTGTGGAACCACTGAATCCTTTACCCTACAAATGTGGCGGTGTCCAGGATTAGACCATATGGAGACTGGAGCTCGAAAGGTTTCCCTCATACTAAAGGATGGTGTATCGGTCGGTGATTTTTCGCATAGGGTGGACATTTGTGGGAGCCAGTGCCTTGCACTGATCCCTCGCAGGCGACCTCTTTGCGTTGTAGCAAGATCAGGCACGTGCAGCGGCAGTGCCGAACGTTCCGGTGCAACGAGTGTCGACGCTATGGTCATGCCACAGAAAGGTGCGTCATGACGTAAGCAGACAAGCTCCGTCAAGGCCGGGAACCTTCTACTGAGGACGACGGGTCTGCTCATGTCATGGATGTGACGAGCTCGTTGACGTATCAGGGAAGTCGGCCAGTCGGTGCTGTCGGGAAATCCGGAGGCTGTACTTATAGATTCTTCATTAGTAGATCGCAACCTGTGCAAACTGTGCAAACTGATCGCGAGCGGCAAGATGATTCCCAGAAAGGTCAGCTAACGAACGTGTCAAATGACGAGAACCGCGAAGAGGAAATGAACATGCATTCAACCGCTTCGAGTGACGCTTCACAGGAAGTTCGTGCCGCAGTGCCCTTACCTACAAGCGATGATGATAGCAGTGACGTCTCGAGTGAAAAGGGTGAGGTGATAGTTCCGTTAGCTGTCCCATAGTGGCGGCGTCCTCCTCCTGGACTGATGCTGTGGCTCTACCAAAGGATGTTTCTGGTGGAAACAGTGAATCGGAGGAGGGGCCAGCTCCTTCCGACGGCGAGGAACAGTCATCTAGCGCTGGCAAAAAGCAAGCGCCCACTGCTCTAGATTTTTGTGACAGGGCTGCGGTGGCTAGTGGTCTTGTGCAACTGGCTGGCTTCAAGAAGCCAGGAAAGTCACTGTCGCGCAAGACCATCCGCAAGGGTTGTTTATCTGCAGGAGAAAAGGTCCCGTGAGATGCTCCGACGAGCCAGTGTCACAGCATTGAACGGGGGAAACCTGAAACGTGAGAGGCATAAGAAACAGGAGAAGGCAATACCAGCTTTAACTCCTCGTTAAACGGATGGGCGTGGATATTGAGGCCATCCAAGAGACAAAGCTTTGTAGTGATGAGAACACGGTGGCTGCATTAGAGCCCTTTTTAGAACATTACAACACATGGGCCAGTCCCTCTGTAGGCTTGTCTGGTGGATGTTTTCGGCTTATACGCAAGAAAGCTGAGTTTTCCTGTTTCTCCTGCAGTATATATTATATCGGGCGCTTTGTTTCCTGCGACGTTGTTATGGTAGGTTTTGAATGGCGAGTCATATGCCTTTATGCACCAGTGAATTGTAGGGAGTGTAACTTTTCTTTATATCCCTCGGAAATTTCCTTCACATGCAACAAAAATCGTGGGGTATTTTAATTGTGTCAGCCGTAAGCAAGACAGATCTAAACCATGTTTACACATGACCAAAGCGCAGCTACCCTGTCTGATTTAGTACATGATAATAGTTTGTCAATGTTGGTCAGGAAAAAGGGAGTACAGTAAAGCCCGCTAATATCGAACACGAATATATCGAATTATTGCCTATTTCTGGTAAAACTTACATGCATTTAAAACTTTTTATATCGAACGCGATTTTGCTCACAATGGACACAGTAAAGCCCCCTTATATCGAACAGCGCGAGGATTGTAAAATAGTTCGATATAGCAAAAATTTGATTTAGCAAAAAAAACTTACATGGCAGCAATCTTGCCGAAGGGGTCACGAGCTAACGCTGAGCTCTTACCACCCTGCAGTTCACTATCGATACGACACTTTCTCGGAAAGAAAACAATCATTTTTTGAAGCGAAGAACTGCGTGAGTGTAGCCTGCTTCTTGGAGCGCAACGCATTGCTGGTGACTGCTTGCTCCACGGGATCTAAACAGTCGACAAACACAAGACCGCTGCCCTCAGTGATACTGCAGTTTCGCCGTAGCAGGGCCACGGCAGCTACGGCTTCGTTCGTGCTCGGAAGCGGTACGGAGTCCTCGGCGTCTTCAACAGAGCGGAGACAAGCATGGATTAGAGTGTACTAGAAGAGTTGAGTGGGGCGAGCCGCCGGCTCCGCGCCTGCTTCGCCGCGAAGCGCAGTTTGTGGAAAGTTGGCGGGGCGGCGCTGCGGTCGCAGTGGATTGGGAGATCAGTGGGTTGTACCGGTAGTACACTCTAGTACCGGTGCGAACTGCGAGCGGCGGCACAGGGCGACAGCAGAACGGAGGTCCCGCAGTCGTTTTCAGTCATATGTTTTAGAACTTTGCGGAACCGCTGCTGCTGCTTATCTTTCTCTGTTAAGTGTTGTAGGGTGATGAGCCTTTAGTGTTTAATTTCACCGACCTCGGCATGCCTATAGCCCTCGCCACTTTTGTGCGCTCGGATGCCGCGCCGGCTACAAAACTGTCCTATCACACCTTTGCGTTCCGAGTCATGAAGCTCGCGGATCAACCTAAGAAACAAAACTGCGTGGTGTATGAGCTGCACTTCGAGTACTGCTACATACAGCGTGACTGCACACACTTTATCGATGGTAAAGAAGTGAGAATCGCCCGTGGTGTGCGTCATGTGTCAGGGCACCCCCTGAGAGGGGATGCATCGATACCATCCCAAAAAAGGGACAACAAAGAACAAAGGAATGGCAATTTGAAGTGCGCGCCAGGAGCGCGCCAATCAGCAAGCGCCAGCGCCGTCGCACCGAGGAATCATGGGCAAAGGTGGCAGCGCACTGGTCGGCCAATCAGGGAAGGTCACGCATGGGACAAGTGGCGAGATGACCATATAAGGACAGGGAAGAAGCAAGAAGCCAATGGGAGTGCGCCACGAGAGAGCCCAGAGGGTATAAAAGTGGGGCGCACAAAGACAGGGGGAGGCAAGACAAGGGGAGGCAAGAAACCGAAGAAACCAGGAGGCGGCCGGAGCACGTGCGCTTCAACGAACGAGCCAGGGGGACGCGGCCAGGCCATCGACCACGCCATCCGAGCCTGGGCGGGAGCGGGCCGATTTCGCTTCGGCACCGTCATTCTAGGTGCACCACGAACCTGTGTCTTAGTGGCCCCAGCGGCATCGGTCGGGCACCAGCGGCCAGCGTCCACGCTCCGTCGACGTTCGTCTCGACGGCCCCGAAAGGCTACGTTCGGGCCGAGCCTACCTGGAACCTCCAACGGCAGCGGCTACCAGGGGGTAGCCACCGAGGAAGCACGCCGCCGAAGGGATGACCGCGCGCGTCGAACGCCGGCATCAAGGACCTCCAGCGGGAGCGGCTACCAGGGGGTAGCCATAGAGGAAAGAAGTCAGGACGCGCGGAGCCCACGCTGTCCAACGAGTGAGTCGTGACCACGCGCATCGAACGCCGGCACCGACGAAGCGAGACGACGACGGCTACCGCCGAGTCACGGCCACGCAAGGGTACGACACGTCAGCCCCGACGACAGGGGTAGGCCATTCCAATAGGGACGCCGTCATAGGACACAACTAGGGAGTTGTGGCTTAGTGAGATCACCTAGAGAGTGATAGAATTAGTTGATTGGGACGAATGGTGTAGAACTTTATTGTAGAGACTTTCGGATTTAGAGTTGAATTGTATGTTGGGATTGTTAGTTAGAGGTGTGAGTGTGTATCGTTTGTGTGTAGTTTAATTATTGAGTGCTTTGCCTGAGGTTTTTTGTGTGTGCATTAAATGTATGTTGTTAAGCACGTTAACGGCTTCCCTGTGTCCATTGCTCCGAGCTGGTAAACACCACCCCACCATCGGTTCACGTGACAGTGTGCCTTGGATGACGCCCGACATAGAAGTATTGCGCGAGGATGAGCCCCTTGCAGGCGTCATGACAGATTGCAATAGTTTCCAAGTGGCATAGCATCAAATTGCCATGAACAAACATTTTGACCAGCTGGCGCTTGTTCCGCTGACGCGACGTGGTTCTTCTATATCACGGCCGGGATACCGCTGTTGATGATCAAAATTGTTGGTCTCGTTCTAGTGCCAATGTTTTGGGGGAAAAGGGCTTGTTTTTATCGAATCTTGACATTTTCGACATTTGCTAGCAATGTCGGGCTTTCGGCCTTTAATTCCGCTGAAGCAGTCCTCACAATAATTCGTTTTATCTGCAACCCCAACTATAATTAATTACGGTAGACTGCAGGAGCTTTATATTTATTCAAAGCCCATGAATAAGAGCGTTAATTGCTGTAATAAAATACCAGGGCTGGTCTGAATGGCATATTCGCAGTATATCTGTAAAATAGCGCGTCTATTCGCGGTGTTCTGGGGAGAGCATGTAGTCAAATACACAAAAAAAATAAAGTTTCGAGGAGTATGCAAAAAGCTGCGCATCGTTCACGGCCGTACAGTCAAATCGAAGAACGTAATATGCTTAATAGAAATTTAATGGCACCCCTGCACGGGCCTGTTTTTAGGGCCCACTCCCGGTCTGAGCCCGACCCGGGCCCGTCACACTTATTCCAGGCATCCACAAGTGAGCCCAGCCCCCGTGAGCCCGTCGTGTTAATCCCAGGCCCGCGGCCGGTAATTTATTTTTTGGCCTAAGAATGGCCCGCATGAGCGTGACCAAGCCCGGCCTTAGACGCTGAATAAAATTTATTACAGTTGGTTGAGTGTCTTCGCAGCGGGCAACCAGACGGAGCATCTAGTCTGTACAACACGTCATAGATTGAAGGCGAAAATCCGGAGTTAAATAGCGCACACATGTACTTTTTCTTTCACTGTCTTCACTTTGTGTCACATGGGGGTAATGATAGCTAGTATTCTTAATTAAATCAGATCTGACACCATCACATTTGATGACCAGATTCTTGGTAACGTAACATTATGGTTGTCTCGGACACACGTTGGTATGCTGATATTTTTGGCGCCGTGTTTTAATCCACGAGTAAGTGCATTGAAATGTTTTGTCTGTAGTGGTTGCTCAGCGGTTTTGTTTCCCTAGCCAGCGACTCCGATTCGCGGCCACGGCTGCCGCATTTCATCGGGTGCGGCATGTAAAAACCGTGCTCAGTAGACATAGATCCAGTTCCAGGATGTCCGAATTAATCCCTTCCATGCTACATGCATTCCCTTGTAATCGTATCTTCGGTATGTTATGCCCCAACATGTAAAATGTTTATGCAGTGCATGAACAGGAACTATCAGACCTAAAAAACACGATTTTAGAACAGTGCATAGAAATAACCTCAAGAGGAGCGTTGAAATAAACTCATAACATTCCTTCTAATGCTTTTTTCTACAATTCACATCGGAAATATTAATAGCCAGGCCCATAAATTCAAGCACGAGCCCGGCCCATGGCCTTTGGCATTAAGCCCGGGCCCGCCGATAAACCGCTTTCGGGCCAGCCCGGGCCCAGCAGTGCTCTTCACTGCAGCATGATGCCGCATCATGATGCGGCATTCCCGTCTGAATAACTGGCATGCACACTTCAGCAACATATATGCTTTTATCGAATTGGGTTAAGACCGAAACATTTTAAAAGTCATTATTTCGTAGAGAACATGCTGGAAAGCTTGTGTAAAATGAAAATATGGCCAGATTCCTCGATTTGCTTCATTGGCGCTGCAATGAAATGCCCCGGTGTCATTAAGCAGATGTAGCAAAAGTTCATGTAGCACTGTACCCTTTTTTTTCTATTTATTGCATTTTACGTCGAGAGAGTTAAGGGTGAACACGGAAAAGAAGTAGCGGAAACTGGTACTCCATCGCTTGCCCTATCACCTCCGTTCGTCTGTCGTTCTATTTTCCGCGTTGGAAGTACTTGGTTGAAAAAAAAAAAAAAAGCAGGGCATGCTTCTGCCGCAAAGCCTCTAAAAGTTCCTTTTAATTTATTCTAACATGTTCTTTTTTTCTACCCCGCTGTCGCTTTGGCGTTCCTGTTAACATAAAAATTGGGCGAAACGCGAAAAAGCGCGGCCCGCGCGATGCCGCGAGCCTTGGCGTGCGCAGTCGGCAAGAATCCACTTCGCCCGCTGCGCCCTCTATTCAATCTACAGCCGCCGTAGAGTGAACTAGAATACTTGGGTAGTGGAAAAAGCAGCGGCTGCTCCCCACGGCGCCCTTGAAGCCAAACGTGTTAACCGCCGCGCGTGGCGCTGGTGTTCGCCGCCCGAGGAGATGCCGAAGCGGCGCGCGTTGATCGACGTGTCGTTATGCTGCTGCTCGGCAATTCACGCTGTGTTTTCACGTTTTTTAACTGCTGCACACGGTCTTTTTTGTGTGTAGTTACAAGAGGAGCCTTGCAGGCACTGCACTGATCCTTAAGTGTTCTTGATTATGTCATTTATTGGTAATACGGACAGGGTGTTATGCGTGCGACGGTCTCTAATTGCAGAAGGGCCATGGCTCATGCAGTTTGAAAGGATTGTGCAGTATTGTGGGGTGGGACTGCACCCCTAATAAATTTATGTGTTTGCTAGAAATATTTTATATTTGCGATTTGTTTTACCCTGCTTTTATTTGTTGAGTTCCTAACTGTTATTAATTATCTTACGTCTGCAAGACGTGGGCAGTACATTTCATGAACTGGTGCATTTCTAACGCGCTAATTATTTTATGTTAATGGGTAACCAGCGTTCTAATGAACTGTGCACTTTTAAAATGATCGCGCGATAAAGTCTGCCATGTGGTGATTTTCTTAGAACTACGTACGGTTGCGAATGTATATGCTTTTCGCTGACTTGAGTGAAGTTTTTAAAACGTATCGTATGTGTTGCGTGAATTAGTGCACTGGAAGGGCCGGGGCCAGGTAGCACACATTTTCTCGGGCCCGGGCCAGGCTTGGGCTTCAAACAAAAATATTTTGGGACGTGCTTGCCCGAGCGTATGCATGCAGTGTCTTTGTGATGGTTGATGCCAAAAAGTTTCCGCATTGATCATTTAGCTTAAATGAAAAACAAAAAAATCAAAGTGCGAGGTCACTGCGGTGCCGTTAAAAATATCTATCACTGATACTATACTCAAAAAATATTTTCTATGTCAGGATATATATATATATATATATATATATATATATATATATATATAGCGAATCAGAAAATGGGAAATGAGGGGCTCTGGGAAATAAAAATAACAGGGTTGGCAGTGAAGAAAACCTCGGAAAGTACAGGGGAGGTTGTGGTGGGTCATAGAAACAGATGAAGAATTTTTTGAGTCATAAAGAAAGTGGTGAGAAAATGCCCGACAGGTGGGATCTGAACCCACGACCTCCAGACTACTGGTCTGGTGCGAAAGGGGTGAAAAGATGCCCGCCGGGTGGAATCCGAACCCACGACCTCCAGAATACCGGTCTGGTGCGCACCAGACCGGTATTCTGGAGGTCGTGGGTTCGGATCCCACCCGGCGGACATTTTTTCACCACAAATTTCTTTCTCACTCAAAAAACTCTTCATCTGTTTCTATAACCCACCTCAACCTCCCCTTTGCTTTCCCAGGTTTTCTTGACTGCCAACCCTTATTTTCTATATATATATATATATATATATATATATATATATATATATATATATATACAGGGTGTCCCAGCTATCATGCACCAAGATTTAAAAAACGAGTAAAGGCGTAACTCGAAAGAAACCAGGTGCATAATGTTTGCAGTACTGTGAAGAAGCGGACAGTATTTTTTTCCTTAATCAGACTTAATTAATAATTGCAATTAATTATCTAACTCGAGAAATGCTGTCCTAATAACTAAAGTGTCAATGAGGCACTTGTAGGTAACCATGAGGGGCATCTAACTGCGGTATTTTCAGCGATGAACTAATTGCGTACACATTTATTCTGACTGATAAAGGAAACCCGCGAAATATGAAAGATACCACGTGACGGCGCCTCCGCGCGCACCGTAAAGCAACGCCCTCAAACAGGCTGCCTCTGAGTTAGCCATAATGAAATAGAAAAAAGAAAGAAAGAAGAAATCGCGGCCGAGTTTGTTCCTTATCTGCACACGCGTCCCGCGAATCTTGCTGCTGCTGCTCGTTCCATGCATGCTATTATCAAGGTGATGCGCTGTCTCTTCGGGTGGGTAACACGCGAAGCAGTTGCTTTCAATCAGCTTTGTTTGGGGACGCTGCTTTACAATGCGCGCGTAAGCGTCGTCACGTGGTATTTTAAATGCAGAGCATTTCTTTAACTCACGATGTCACCCGGCGTTGTCGGCGTTGGCGTGCCTCGGCGTCCGCAACAGCCGTTCCAGGTGCGCCCTCTCCCCCACTCCTCCTCTCCCGCATCACGCTACCCTCCTCGCTCTCAACAACAGGTCCGCACCCCTCCCCCAACACTATATAAAAAAATAATACTTACCGGCGCCTGGTTTCGATCCCACGAACCTGCGGGCGGAACGCAAGGTACATGGTGCTCTACCCACTGCGCCACAAAGCCGACACAGAGTGGTAGGCTACGAACGCGCCTTATATCCTTGACTCATTCAAACTACGTCAAGAAGCTGCTGATACAACGCATTCACTACCTGTTGGTGGAACGCGAGGTACATGGTGCTCTTCCCACCGCTCCACAAAACAGACACAGAATGAAAGGCTACGAACGCGCCTTATATCCTTGACTGATTCAAACTACGTCAAGAAGCTGCTGATACGACGCATTCACTACCACCAACTCCCCAAACACCCCCTATGTGACGCGTTTACTCGAGTCCCCCTCGCGGGGAGATGGGCCCTTTTTCATATATCTCGGGTTTCCTTTATCAGTCAGAATAAATGAGTACGCAATTAGTTCGTCGCTGAAAATAGCGCAGTTAGATGCCCCTCGTGGTTACCTACAAGTGCCTCATTGACACATTAGTGATTAGGACAGTATTTCTCGAGTTAGATAATTAATTACAATTAAATAATTAAGTCTCATTAACTAAAAAATACTCTCCGCTTCGTCACAGTACTGCAAACATTATGCACTAGGTTTTCTTCGAGTTACGCAATTTCTCTTTTTTTAAATCTTGGTGCATGATAGCTGGGACACCCTGTATATATATATATATATATATATATATATATATATATATATATATATATATATATATATATATATATATATATATATATATATATGTGTGTGTGTGTGTGTGTGTGTGTGTGTGTGTGTGTGTGTGTGTGTGTGTGTGTGTGTGTTGTACAAAGCTCGGTCCAAGTTTAAGGAAATTCAATGCGATATATCTGTATATATACTCGCTCTAGGTTGAAAAGACCGATTTTTTTCGGGCTCATACTCTGTCGGACGCGGGCTGATATTTAGAAACAGTCTGGCGGGCTCAGGCTTATTTAAATTTGTGTGTGTGTGTGTGTGCAGGCACACTTCCACACACACACACACACACACACACACACACACACACACACACACACACACATACACACACACACACACACGCAGGCACGCACGTATACACGCACGCACGTGCGAACACACACGCGCACATATACAAGCGCGCGCGAGCGCGCGCGCGAACACGCACGCGCGCACGCGCGAACACACATGCACGCACGCTTGCACGCACGGACGCACACACGCGCGCGCACACGCACACGCAATAAAATTATGTTTATTTAATAAATAAAATGATCACGCAATAAAATTATGCCGTGTGACTTGATGCTTTTCCGACAACTGCGGTTGCGAATCCTGTATTTGCGCTCTTTTCGTTGACTTAACTGAAGTTTTAAGACATCTGTCATGTGTGCTGCATGGGTCAAATTTGAAAAAAAGAAAACGGGAAACGTTTGCGTACGCACGACGCAGTTTCCCAAGCACCATAGGCCGATAGCCAATCATTGGACGCCCCTTGGCTTCCCTTTGGCTCCCGATAGCTTGGCCACACGCCGGCCTGTACGCAAAAGCCATTCGTGGACAACGCGCGCTATACGACCGGCCTTGAGGACACGCACTGGCCGGTGCGCGAAAAATCGCACTAGACAGCGCGCTCATTCAGACGTAATTTTAAACGCAGAGCATTTCAGTAACTCACGATGTCACCCGCGTTGGCGTCCGTAGTCCGCGTCCGCATCGCTCCCCCTACACTATATAAAAAAATAATACTTGCCGGCGCCAGGTTTCCATTCTACGACTCTGCGGGCGGAACGCAAGGTGCACGGTACTCTACCAACTGGGCCACAAAGCCGACACAGAACGGAAGGTTACGAACGTGCCTTATATACTTGACTGATTCAACCGTCGGCCAGATGTGCGCCCTCTCCCCCGCGTCCTCCTCGCCTTCCCTCCGCTAGCAACGCCCTCTCTCGCCGCGTTCGGTTCGGGCGCACAACAGGTGGGGACGTGCGCAACACCCTCTCTCGCCGCGTTAGGTTCGCGCGCAAGAACAGGTGGGGCGCTCGCATCCCGCTCTCTCGCCGCGGTCGGTTCGCGCTTAAACCACATATGTCGTTCGCGCGCGCTGCGGTCGCTAACATCTGCGGCGTGATCGTGACGTCAGCATCACGCGTTCGCGTGGTGGCGATTTCGGCGCTATAACACTCTCTCGCGAGGGGCATTGGATTGGATTCGATTGGATTGGCTTGGATTGGCTTGGATTTGGATTGGATTGGATTAAAGTGGATTGTGTTGGATTGTGTTGCGTCATAGCCGCGCCACGTTGCGTCATAGCCGCTCCACGTTGCGTCATAGCCGCGGCAGGGGGTTCACGGCACGTTCCACCATCGACTTCATCGACAATGTCTACGCTGGAAGACAACAATTACAACAACAACACCCAATACGTAATCCATACGACTTGCAGTCGCGCCCCCCGCAGAAATGCTCTGCATTTGATCGTGCCCCTCGCGAGGGGGATGTTTTTTTCCGAAGATAACTGACGGTGGCGGACTGACAGTGTAAGAACATATTTGATCATAAAATTTTATGAAGACTAGTAGCCTATATGCGACGCAGGTATTTATGAGTGCCTTTACACACGTCTTGGCATGTTCTTGTTAGTTGAATGACCACTCAAGTTCACTCAAAATATTACTGAAGTTGCCGTGTTTTCGAATTTGTTTTCACGCGCAGCGCACAATAAAAAGTAGTTCCAAATCATTTTTAAGCTTGTGACAAGTATCACGTTTAAATAAAAAGTATTGGCAGGTGTAAATGCCCACAGACATGTTGTTGCATACCGCTGCATGAAGTCTCACTGTAGAGCACTCGTGTGCGTTATTTTGCGTGTATACATGCGCACCCGGCGCGCAAGCAGCACCACTCGAGGGCAGCACTGCGGTCGTTGCCCGCGGCGGTTCCCCAACATGACGGATTACGACGGTTAGAGCGCGGTGAACAGGCCAAAACGCAGCAAAAAGTAGTTACCTAAAGAGCCACAGCACCGTGCCACGAAACAAAGCGTACCTAAACTAAAGTGCAGCTTATTCAAAACAGCGTGAGAGAGAGTGTTAAACGTTCAGTAGGAATTGGTCATTTGTGTGTCCTAGCGCAACGGTGAATGTAGGGCTACTTCAGCGTTGTGCGTTGTGCCTTTGCGCGTTCTTTGAACCCGCGGCGGGGCTGGTGGACGTACGCGTTGCACCGACGGCTCCGTCTCTTTTGTGGCATTGATACTGCGGTAGTACTCCCGTACGTGTCTGTGAGGTGCGTTTTGGTGTCGGTGGCTGTGTGAAGTATACCTGACTGGTGTAATAACATCGTTTGCCTGCTACGGCCACCGCTGAAAACGTAAGTCACCATTTCATTTTTTCGCGGTGCGGGAGTGCTCGCGCTCGTTCCCGCCAAAACTTCAGCTGTCGTTCGCGAGTTCTGGCGCTCGCGAACGACAGCACTTGCGAAGAAAAAAGTGGTCACATACATGTGCTTCCAATTGTGTGACGCCAGTTCTAGCTATCCTTTTTCCGGCTTTGTGTTTTCCGAACAAGCAGCCGTGCTCCCACTGCAGGTTCACGACGTTCAGCATGCGTTGAAGCAAGACTCGTGTGCAGTATAAGAGTTGCGGATGTATTAAGCTGGCTTAATTAAACTCTAGCTATTAATGAAGCTTTCGTTTCATTATTTTCTTGAGCAACGTAAAGGTATTGTCGAGCGACAAAGTAATTACACTACCGCTGGGCTTCTCCGTCGGTTCCGTTCGTGTCTTGCGCGTCTGACGGGAAAGAAGTGAGCGAAGGCACAACAAAATTTCACGGAACCGCTGGCGTGTTGCTTTGTCTATTGGACTTTTTATATTACCTTGCGCGACTGCAATACGAGTGAAGCCCATTTTTGGTGAAATTCCGGACTGTTTTCTCAAGAACGAGCCAAGTAACTGCTACCGTAAAACGCAGTATTGAAAAATGAATAGTGCAGTACGTTTTGTTTCATAGCGAGTGTTAACAAGCTAGAACTTTAGGCTGAATATTTTCACACGGACATGTGGTAAGGCTTGTATAGGTGCTGCATTTAGTAAGCAGCGTGAATTTAGCATTATAGTGAACTTTTTTTTTTTTTTACTTATTACAGGCGCTACGACGCACAGGTGTTTCTCGTGGACACGTGGCGGGTGCAGCAGTGACAAGCTTTCCAAGCTGGGCTATTCTACAATAGTTCTGTTCAACAACATATTGTGATCTTGGCACGTCGGTGAATTAGCGGGAACGAGGGTCCTGTTTTCATTTACCTGAATTCTTCTGTTTTGTAGGCATCTCAAGCAGTTAAACGAATGATAATCGGTTCGCGCTTCATGAGCAGCGCTTTTTAAAATTTTTTTCTCGACTGTTGTGTTTGTGTTTGCTTTCATGTGTGAGTTCGTATTCTTGCCACTGTTAAGCCAGGTTTCTCGTATATTTGATGTGCATAATAAAAAACCTACACAGAGAGACCCGGTGTGTTGTGTTGCTCAATTGTTTTTGGCAAGTCACTTATCTATAATTGCTTCGCAAAGTTGATGCAGTTTGCTTATTGTGCCTCGCGGTCCCATTTCTGTTTTATACATGCCATTGTGCAGGAAATTATTTAACGAGTGTGCATTAAATAAATAATGCGCACTCGTTTAATAATTTCCTGTATACTGGCATGTATAAAGCAGAAATCGGGCCGCGAGGCAACTCATAAAATAAGCATTGGTCATAAGGACTGGCCACAAAGCCAAAAATGTGCATGAAAATAGCGTGGGGTCCACCCATTGGCATTATCATGACAAGATACTTTGCCAAGCGTTGTCCAATATTGGCCTTCCAGGGCTTGGCCAATTGTTGGCTTGTCACCTTTCCCAAACACCAGCCAATATTGGCGGCCGAGGTATTGCCAAGCTCGGACACATTGGCCACTGATGATTTGCCATGCTTGGGCTTGGCAATTTCTGCTGCTTGGGAATTGCTCGGTATGCAGATCTTGATAGAAAAATCAGCAAGAAATAAAGAAAAAAATCAGAAGTGACGTATGCTGGCCAACCTAAAGTACGCCACTCTTTCCTCAGTCAATACGATATCGAAATCATCAAAGAATGAAGAAAAAATATCGGCATGATAACGAGCTAGATCGCTAAAGCACGGCGCGGTCTGCTCGGTTGGCTAAATGGGATGAACAAAATGAGCAAACAGTAAACACACGACTTAGCTACCTTTCCCATAAAAACCCTGGTACATTAATAGCATTATCAACGGTTTTTACACGAAAAAAGAACTGTAGTCCCTCGGAGAATGCCCGAACGCACGCCTACCCGCCGCTACCCGAGGCGAAAAAGCGCTCGGGCGGGGCACGCGAGCGCCACCGCGCGGGGTTGACACGAAGTGCCTCACTCGGCGGCGGCCGCTTTTTCCACTACCCAAGTATTCTAGTTCACCCAAGTATTCTAGTTCACTCTAGCCGCCGCTTCAGGTGGAGCGCTCCGTTCGTCCCACTCAACTCCTTCTAGTACACTCCACATGGAGGGTCTTGGCGAACTCGTCAAAAGTCATCTCGTCGCAGCCAACCTGTCATAGGTGAATTCGTCACATAGGGCAAGTCGTCATAGGCCATCTCGCACTAGGGAAACTCGTAACCTAGGGCAACTGGACACTCGGCCAACTCGTCACAATTTACGTTTTTCGTCTATCATGTTCAAATGAAAGAGTACAGAAGCTTGTATATTTCTCATCTTATGCGTAAACATTCTTACACTCCTCCTTCAATTCACCACCCTTAATGTTTCCTTTGTCGCCTTCGAGGAACGCGCCAGCCAGACAGTGTATCGTATTCTTTTTGTGCAGCTAATTACGTGAGCCTTTTATATTAGATTTCGTTAGCCCGTTCTTTTTTTCTAATACATTTTTAAATTTTTTGGTAATAAGTGACGGCGCTGTATTGGGATTGCGATTTCGTTGGGTGTTTTCGCTTTTTAGTGTTTTGATCTTTTGTTTTCATGCCTGCTGACAAGCGATGACTGTCAAGCTGGGTAACTTTCATTTTGTTAGTCTTCATATCACCTGAAAGTCAAGGCTGGACTTAAAAGTTGACCCCCCCCCCCCAACACACACACTAACACAAAAAAGTGTGACGAATATTTTTTAAAAGGAGAAGAAAAGCAAGAAAAAACCGGAAGTTGTGCTGCAACCAAAAAGCCAATTTCAACCAACACCTTCAAGCAAACAAGAGGCCAACATTTTGCCCTATTTATAGATATATACACAAGCAGGCAAAAAGCTTCAAAAGATAACGCAAAAAGAACAAAAAGAAAAGGAAAGAAAACACAATAGAAAGAAAAAGTCCACCACCCCCCCTCCACAGAAAAAGCGTGACGAATATTTTTTGGAAGGAGAAGAAAAAAAAACCTGAAAAAGAAACCCTCACCCAGTAAAAAAATGTGAATTTTTTTTTTGCAACAAGAAGGGAAATAAGAAGGGGACAGAGGAACATGTGTTAAAATAGAAAAACCATTTCAACCACCGCCTGCAAACTAACAAAAGCAGGGGACACCCCCCCCCCCCCGAACTCTGAAGAGGTCAACCTGGGCGTAATTATAAGATTAGAAGCCACTAACTTCCTCTCCCCATTTCCTCGACATCGGCCAAAAATGGAACCGCGAGACGACTTTTCCTAGCACGAGAAGGTCAGTACTACCACTTTTCCTAGTACGGGATCACCTAGAACGAGATGCCCTCTTTGACCAGTTTCCCTATGACCAGTTTTCCTAGGACGAGTTGGCTGCGACGAGTGGGCCGGTTCCCCCACATGGATACAGGCGAATAACGGCGAACCCAGCGAACCGAGCAAGTGCGGGTAGCGAGTGGCGCGGACTTGAAGTTCGGTGACACCACAGCCCGCAGCGCCCGATGTGGCGCTTTCGGCTCCAACGGCATGTATGCGTGGAGCTGGTCCACTCTGCCACGGACGGTTTGGACGCGCCCGAGCTCACGCGGCAGTCGCAAGCGACACCCGCGCCACCGCTGGGCGCCAATGTATTGCGGCAAAGCCTGCTCCATGCCTAAGGAGAGCGAAAAATCCCGCGCAGGAGAGTTCGATATATCCATTGTGAGCAAAATCGCGTTCGAAATAAAAAGTTTTAAATGCATGTAATTTTTACCAAAATTATACAAGGGTTCGATATAGGCAATAATTCGATATATCCGTGTTCGATATAAGCGGGCTTTACTGTATATCGAACTCTCCCGCGCGGGATTTTTCGCTCTCCTAAGGCATGCGGCAGGCTTTCCCGCAATACACCGGTGCGCAGCGGTGGCGCGGGTGTCTCTTGCGACTCCCGCGCGAGCTCGGGCGCGTCAAAACCGGCCGTGGCAGAGGACCAGCTATACGCATGCATGCCGTTGGAGCCGAAAGCGCCACATTGGGCGCTGCGGGCTGCGGTGTCACCGA
Source organism: Haemaphysalis longicornis (assembly GCF_048455015.1). Lineage (NCBI taxonomy): Eukaryota > Metazoa > Arthropoda > Arachnida > Ixodida > Ixodidae > Haemaphysalis > Haemaphysalis longicornis. The sequence continues at coordinate 227,020,232 of NW_027526203.1, read as the reverse complement.
ACTTCAAGTCCGCGCCACTCGCTGCCCGCACTTGCTCGGTTCGCTGGGTTCGCCGTTATTCGCTTGTATCCATGCTTGCCTCCGCTCTGTCTAAGACGCCGAGGACTCCGTACCGCTTCCGAGCACGAGCGAAGCCGTCGCTGCCGTGGCCCTGCTACGGCGATACTGCAGTGCCATTGAGGGTAGCGGTCTTGTGCTTGTCGACTGTTTAGATATCGTAGAGCAAGCAGTCACCAGCAACGCGTTGTGCTCCAAGAAGCAGGCTACACCCACGCAGTTCTTCCGCCCCAATAAATTAATGTTTTCTTTCCGAGAAAGTGTCGTATCAATAGTGAACTGCAGTTTGGTATGAGCTCAGCATTAGTTCGTGACTCCGTCTGCAAGATTGCTCTCGTATAAGTTTTTTTTTTGCTTCACTTTCTATATCGAAATTTTGCTATATAGAACTATTTTACAGTAGGACCTCACCAAACTTGCGGTATGGAGCATTCAAACAAAAATATCGAGGAAGCTCACACTGACGCGTAAGAATTGAGAGTAGGGAAGCTCTCTGCAAGCTTCACGACCATCACGAAGGTTTAAGTCCACGACTGTAGCCTATTTGCTTCTTCTTCGCTGCCGCAACGACCTTTACTCCATAATTTTTTCTATAAATGTGAGCTTCTTTCATTTCTTTTGGATGTGATAATCATTGGACATCACCTTGGAGGGGCGTACACGCTTTATCTCTCCCGCCGCTTTTTGCTCGGACCGATTTATTCGAATTTTCCTTCTTCCCACGGACAGTCAACGATTGGAATAACACTTCTGTGGAAGACCTGCTATCAGCAGAGCGCATTTTCGGATCCTCACGGACTCCCATCAGGCACTTCAAGAACTCCGCAAGCCCTTCAGTGATCACCCAACCGTTCACGAAATCCAACACGTGATCGCCATTTTGGCTCGCAATGGGACCACTGCCCGATTGGCATGGGTGCCGGGTCACACGGACTCGGATGGGGGCAACCAGGCTGCACACGATGCAGCAAGGGAGTGTCTCACTAGCACCCCTCCCCTGGACGACGACGCGTCGCACCCCTCTCCTCACCCTCGCCTTCAACTTGACCGCGCACGCCATGGTCGGAAAGTACGCCTTGCGTCCGTTACTCCCGCTGGCTACCTGGCTCTGGCTCCTCCGATGCCTCGCTCTGCGGAAATCTTCATCAACAAAACTATTGCTAACGCAGCCCTCACACCCCACATCATGAGAAAATGGATTCACCCGGCAAAATCTCCACCTCCTTACTGCCCCTACTGTCAAACGTTAGTGTTCACCACCCTCAACCACTTAATCTGGCACTGCGCCGCATTTTCTTTGTACCGCCCAATACTCGTCAACGCTTTGCCACGTGATTCCTCTCAAGACGAGCCCCCCTTCGAAGACGCTAATTTTCTCTCAGCCTTCGGGATTTTCGGCCTAGAGAGTGGTCTCTCGAGATTAGTGTAAACCGGGGCCTACCCCGGTTGTAAAAGTTGACTTTACTGCACTCACATGATCCCAGTAACCCTAGCCTGGCTCTGCTGAACGCAGTGATCTCTTCTAAGGCGTTCAAGGACCCACCATTTGTGCTACTAGGCTACTCCTCCCTGCCTCTTCCCCCTCCTCCCTTATTATGGCCGCATGGCATTCCCTTTGAAATAAAGGATTACAATAACAACAACAACAACAATTTGCTAAACTGTTTCGCTGTTAATATACATATTACCCGTTTAATATTGCAGTATATGTCTGATTCAAGAAAGCAGGTGGCCCTGATAATAAATCGACATTGCAAAGGATCGAGTTTCTCATGATTTTCTATTTGCACTATTGGCAACGGTAAATTTAGGCAATATATTGTATAAACGCATTCAGCTTTGTTACAAACAATGCACCAAACAACTTGTGAACCGCGTTCTGTCTAAGCCAGTTGCGCTTAAGTCGCCTGTTAGTCAGGGCTACCAACTTTCACCCTTGTTGTTTGCCTTATACCTCGAACCTCTGTGCGTCGGTATTCAACAGAGTCAAATGGTACTGGGTTTTCCACATTATCATGTGAATTTAAGGTCCCTGCTTACGCGGATGATATTGCCTATGTTTGGATTCATTAAAAAAGCCTTCAAGATTCCCTTAATCTGACCACGCAGTTTTGTGACTCGTCTGGAGCGGTGGTGAATACGGGAAAAACAAAGGGATTTTGGTTTGGTGAATGGGATATCAAACCCTTCCTATTTGCTGGCATTACTTGGGATAAGGACACACTTCAATGCCTAGGTGTGGCTTTTTACCAAATACGAAACACCGGGCCACAGTGATCATTGGCACTCCAAAAAGTTAAGCGAACCTCGCAGGCATAGATGGGGCGACAACTTTCTGTGTTTGCGCGTGCGCAGGTCGGTAATATTTTCCTCGCCGAAAGGCTTATTTATGTGCTGCAGGTTCTTCATTGTGCGCGTTCTGAAGTACAAGCTCAACATATATTTTTTCACCTTTGTGGGGGGGTCTCAATGAGAACTTGAGCGAAGGAGTAATTTGTTTCTTCCGTTAGAGTCTGGGTGTGCTGGGCTGACGCATTTGTTTTCACGCCAGCTTGTGTCTCGTTTTTTATGCTATCAATTGACGCACCATCCACTTCTGCTAAACGTTATTCAAGAGCAAATAAGTTTTCATTTACCTCTTTTGCTTGCCTCCACGAGGGTAGTTAGCACGAAGCCGCAATGGGGCTTTGTAAAGGAGGTGGTCGACACCTTTCACTTTCTTACGGTGAGGTTTTCCCTGCAATATCTGTTTACACTTTCTGGGAAGGCTGTGACGAACCCTTTATTAGAGAGTCTGTTCCTAATGCTGGTTTATCGCCAGCCTCACATAGACCACCATAAGGACAGTGTTTTAAAGTGTGCCGTACCTATGTCCTCCGCCAATTGCAATAACATGGTTGCGCAAAAAAGGAATGTCTATTGCTTGGTCAAACAACTACCGCTTATGTACTCAACCTGAAACCACTGATAATTGTTTTGCTTTGTGCCGGGATGCGGTGTTTTTCGGGGATGTTTTGCAGCGAACTGTTAAAAAGGACATGGACAATTCGGTTCTTGCTTTTTCGAGATGCAACTGGAGTGTCCTATAACATATTTCTTGTGATGGGATTGTATAGCTTGTGGAAATGCCGCATTACTGGCAGGCCTGCGGAACCCCCTCGCCCAACGAGGTCCGTTTTTCGAGAGCAGGCTGCGTTGGTGCGGAGCCTTTATGCGGCGCAAAGTGACCCACCAGAATGGCTTCATCTGTAGGAGGCATGCGTCTGCTTGCAGGAGTTTTGACGGACGGCTTTGTTTAGCTGCAGGGATGTGCATCTTCTTGGATGACTGATAACGTTGGTAGTTTGTAATAATCGCACCTTTCCGAGCAGTAAAGAAAGAAAAGGGAAATAATGTAGAGGTTACAGTTACCGCCTGCCTTTCGTTGCCCCCGGGATCGAATCCTGACGTATTTCAGGTTTTTTAGACGCAAATAAACATGAACAAAAGCAACTGCTGTGGGCCAAACACCGACTGATTGAATGCTTGTAATGACTAATGACAGCAAAAATTTTCGGCATGGAACATCGCATAGGTCTCGCTTTCGGGAAAGTGTGGTGAAGGCAATGTATGACGGTTGTACGCTTTCCCCAATCCACAATTACTCTTTTCCTCTACCAGAGGCCGCCTACTGGTAATAGTGAACTGTACCCAAGCAGCATATGGAATTGCTTTCGCTTCTCAAAGTTGCGCTCGGGTGAAAATGCGACCTAAAGACCTCGTCTGACAAGCCCTCATTCAGGATTGCCTCTTTTTTCAAAGACATTCCTGACCTGCCTCCATTCTCACATTAAAAAAAAGGAAGCGGAGTTGAGAGAACATCAGGTCACGCACGCTTTTTGACGGCAACGATGGCTCAGCACACCCACATATTCAGGCTACTGAGCTCCTCCCACATCATATCACGGGCACGCGCATTTAGTTTTTTTTTTTTTCAAGATGCATCCACGCAGAGCATGATGAGCTCTGCCGTAGGAAAGAATGCGGGTGCAAGGGTCGCCCTGTTTGCGGAAATTTTATTATCCTCGGAGTGGAGGAAATATTGGCACGCCAATCGTAATCACGACCGAGACTTATTTTTCTCTTAATAGCGATGCAACAAGCTTAAAGGAGCCATGTAGACAATATACAAGTTTGTGTTATCCGAAACATTTCGTGTTTCATAGTGCCCCCAGCGTTGTCCGAATGCAAATGATTCTGATGCAAAATCCTGCTTTTCCCGCTAAATCATGCGTTGTCGTGGTCAGCAATGACATCACAGGAACAGACCGCTCTGCAGCCGATCGGAAGCATTGTTCGCGGTTAGTGATCCTAGATGGCGCCACCATGCCCTGCCAAGACGTTTTCTGCCTTTGGTTTGTTTTTGTCCATATTTAAACCTGGCTTGTTTTTGTTCAGGGAGAGAGAGTGAGAAAATATTTTTTATTTCTCCAGCAGAGGCTGATGTGTGGGCCTCGCTCCGTGGAAGGTGTCCCTAGTCCGGGATGTCTTGACTTCGGCTGGCCGTCCGTGCTCGGGTAACCAACTTAAGCTGGATATCCGGGTCCGGGCTGGCCAGGGAAGCCCTCCACTGCTCGAAGGTTGGGTTGGAAAGGGGGGGCAAGTCTGGAGTTCGTTGGCACTCCCATATGATGTGGTAGAGGGTGCCAGGCTGGGGACAGTAAGCGCAGAGGGAAGGCTGTTGGGTGGGGAAGATGAGGTGGAGGCGCGTGGGATGTGGGTAGTTATTTGTCTGGAGACGCCGCCAAGTTGTAGCTTCCTTTCTGGATAGGCGCCAGTGTGGTGGTGGGAGACTGCGGCGAGTTTGCTTGTAATGGGAGAGAATTTCTGTGTAGCCGCTCAGTGGGTGGGGTTATCTTGAGGGGGTAGACATTCACCACCGTCAACAATGGCGCGGTGTATCAAATCGCGAGCCGCGGCATGAGCCGCTTCATTGCCGGGCATGGCGGCGTGTCCACGAAAATCGTTTCGTGAAGCTTAGTGCTCGCTCTACAAATATGGTCACGTAAGACACCGTTGCTTGCGTCAATCGGCCAGTGTCGCCTGAGACAACCCCAAATCCCCGCAGTGCTGTGCATCTAAACGAAGCATAGTGCGCGCAGTACCAACAGCAGTACGCATAGGTACTTCTATGTTTACGTGTGCTTTCGTAACTTCCACTGTTTGTCCCACTATTCGTACTGATATAAAAAGAATGTGCCCTAAATTTAAGCGCAAATAGCTCATTTGGCTATATTATAAGTTCTGCCTAATTTGCGTTTCTTTTTCCGGCCTCCGCCAATTGCAGCGCTGGCTGGTATGACATCATAGGTTCTGTTGCGAGAAATAAGCTAGTGGGTCGCATGGCCATCCCCTTTTTCCTAAATACACATCGTATTTGAGCGAAGTTTGCGTTAAAAGTGGTGTCAGCATGATTCTAACGAGACAATCATTTGAATGAACCAAACTTGTCTTTTCTCTTCATGGCTCCTTTAAAGGGCTTCAACTGCTTTCATCGCAATTTGATGCGTCACCATTCAATATGTTCATGTTAGCGACGCAAAGACACTGCGAGTACCAATTTAAGAATGCGCCTTAAGAAAAAAAAGTAAAGGGATTAGACGACTTGAAAAGCACGCCGACTACACAAATGATTTTTATCGAACTACACAAATCACCTTTTATATCGAACACATTGCGTCAGCCCCGAGTTCGAAATTCACTTCGCGATCCTCTTCCATATTACGCTTATAAATGCCTTTGATCAATGTCCTACGCGTTCCACAACTGCTTGTTTCCTTAATGTAGTGCCGGGCTAAGGCCCGTGTTTCCGAACGCTTCGCGCTCCAACGCAGTTGGAGCCTCTAGAACCGCTATAAGCACGCACGCAAACTAAAAGAAACGCACACCCACGAACACCTATCTGTATTTAACGCCTCGCGCTTTCAAAAGACGCCGATAAATTCGCTTTGCCGCAAGGCGTTTTGGTATGAGAAATAGAAAAATGAGGGAAATCAAAGTGTAATACAACTCCGCTGTAAAACAATACAAATGATCTTCGCCTCAGTTCTGCTTTATAACAAATTTTACGTGAGCTCCATGTATATTAAAACAAAATTCTCTACGACAGGATTCGAAGCCATGAACGCCGAGTGGAAGACAGGCACACCCTGTTCACTACATTACGTCCCCTCGAATGATGATGGTGGTGATTAGTGGCTCTCCCTTTGAATCTGGGCGTCGGTTGTCAGCGACCGACTTGATTTGTTATTCCGCTTACTTGCCCTAGTCCAAGCTAACCTAATAGATATTCTCCCTCCCCCGCATCTCCCCTTCACCGCTGTTTTAAACTCTCATCGCTCCCATCCCGCTTTTTTTCTCCCCCGCCATTCTAAATTCTCATCCGCATGATTACTCCGCCTGCGTAGCCATCCCTTCCCTACTTTCTCTCCACCTCCATTCCAGTCGCCTTTTCGTCATCTCTATGGCCTTGAAGTTGAGGTTCCCCTTCGCCCCAAATCCCAAAGCCTCCGCCAACGTCGTTTCTCCCTCACCCCAACGGTGGTCGTATCTCTGTGCAGCCCCTGACAATATGGCCTATGGTTTCGCGACCACTGCCACAGCATGCACACGATACATCCTGCTGCCTGTAGATACCCATGTATGCCTGGGTTCTCAGACACCCCGCCCGTGTTTCAAAGAGCAATTCACTTCCTCTCGTATTGCCGTAGAAACCTGCCTTCCTAATTTCTAGTTTCTCGTCCTATAAGTATCCAGAGTTTTTTTGGCTTCCATTCTCTGCGCCCACTTCGTCGTCTCTGCTGCCTTTACCTGCCTTTTAACTGTTGTGTAAACCCCACTTTCCCTTATCGACTTTCCGTACCGCTTGGTCAGCTGTCTGGTCCTCCGTCTCCACCGCATGTCCATGGTCCTCATATAGAGGTAATAAATACACTCGCGGCCCATTTTTCGCCCTCCATGTCACGAAGTCGCTCCTCAAACTTCATCTTGCTCTGCGCCGCCCTCGCCTCGAAAGACGACCAGCCCATATCCCCCTGTGCCATTTCGTTTGTAGTTTTGCTGTGCCGCCCTAGGGCCAATCTGCCTAGCGCACTCTGATTTACCTCCAGCCGGTCTTCGGTCTCTGGCTCCATGCACAGAACCGAATTTCCGACAGTTATTCCTGGTACCATGACCCCTTTCCAGACTCCGCTTACCACGCCGTATTTGTTTAATCGCCAGAGGGCTCTATGCTTCATTATAGCCGCGTTCCGTCTTCCTTTAGTCTTAGTTACGGTAAGTCTCATGCGCCTGCGCGTAATGTTCGCTGTCGTTCAGCTCTACTCCTAAATATTCATGCTCTTTCCCCATGGTACTTCTACTTGTTGCACTGATACTGCTTTGTGCTCCGCGCCGTCGTTAAAGGCCAAGATTCCCGATTTTCCTCTGCGAAAGGATAGCCCTAGCTGCGTCGCTTCTTCACCGCATATATCCATCAAGCCCTGCATACTTCTCCGGTTGCCCGCCATCAACAATATGTCGTCTGCATACATTAGTCCTGGAACCCGTTGTTCCACCACCTGCCCGTTTTTCATGTGAGATAAGTCGAACCCCAGCGTACTGACTTCTAGCTTCCTTTCTAACCCCGCCATGTAGATCATGAACAGCAGGGGATAGAGAGAGGACATTCTTGTTTCCAACCCTTGTAGGTGTATACAGGCCAATTGTGTCTTATGCCCTTCCACACTATTTGCAGTTGGTTCTCCCGGTATAGCTCTCTGAGTAAGCTAATGAATTCTGCCCCCTCTCCTCCCTCGTCCTCCAGGATGCTCCATAGCTGCACCCTGTCTACATCATCATACGCCGCTTTGATTTCCAGAAAAGCTAACCACAAAGGTCGGTTTTACATCTTCGCCACCTGTTTGCATTGGCTTACTACAAATAAGTTGTCCTCCAGTATGCTGTCCCTTCGAAACCCATTTTGAACTTCCCCTAATACCCCATTTTCTTCTACCCACTGCTCTAGTTCGAACTTCACTGCCTGCATTGCTAACCTTTACAGCACTGTCGTGGCGGTTACTGGCATATACGAGCTCGGGGTAGTCCTGTCTCCTTTGCCCTTGTACACCGAGTTCCTCCTGCACATTTTTCACGTTGCGGGTATTGCCTTTTTTTCTATCCTTGTTGTGATGGCTTGTAGTGGTTTTCTTTTGCTATTTGGCCCTAATAGGTTAGCCAACTCCATCGGTATCCATCTGGGCCTAACGCGGTATTTTTTGGGACCTTTTCCTTTGCTCTTTTCCATTTCAGCTTGTCCCCAACTATCTCCAGACATTCTGGTCTACCCGTCGCGACATCTCTGTGTCGCACCTTCCACGGCAGCGCCCCTAGCGGATTTCCGGATTTCTGGCTTCAACTAGCCGGTGCCGCTTTTGCCACTATTGCAATTTTCTATTTAGTTTGATAACAGCGCTAGGACAGGACACAGAGAAGGTGACACGAGACTGGGCGCTGTCGCCTTCTCGTGTCGCCTTTCTCTGTGTCCTGTCCTAGCGCTGTTATCAAACTAAGTATGTACCAACATTAACACAGTTTTTCGGCGCAATTTTCTAGTTCACTGTAATGCGACCGACGCTTTCGTGCTGGGATCCGATGCGTCAAGAACCATTTTATGGGCTGGTCGGGGTCTCTCTTTTTTATTATTCTAACGTGCATGTTGCAAACATATTCGTTTTTGTCGGCAGGACGAATGATGTTCAATACCACGTTCTTTACTTGTTCTTTAATCTTCAACTACACTATAAAAGGTTATGACAGGACTATTTTTAAACGGACAGTTATGCTAAGAAAAACGCGGTCTGATCCGTGTGGTCATTTAAAAACGAACTACTTGAAAGCGATACACGAAACGCAACAGGACAGGTGCATACTGACATGTGCTTAATACGGTAAAAATATCTGCATGAAATAATATCGCTCACCCGTAAATTTTTTCCCCTTTGTTAAATAAGAGAAAGATTGTTAAAACGCGAAGCTTTCTCCAATGCAACTTGAGTAAAAGTCAAACCCCAAATACAAAATTCTCCGACCATGTCGGAAAGTGGTCCACGTGAGTGGTCCATGTTTCATTCCGGACATGGGAAACATTTTTTTCTTTGTTTCTTTTTTTTAGGTGTGTCTTGGTGAAACTATTGCAAAAGTGAGGTGTATAAAGCTTTGCTTTAATAATACATAATAATAAACAAACGTGTCGCACAGCATCGGTGACGAGTCTCCAAAAGTAACATTTACTTTTGTAAAGGAACACGCAGACATCTTTTACGCCGACTCTTTTGGCATGTGTAAAGTATCCCTCGTTAAAGTTCTAGGTGATAGCGCCAGGAATTCTTTGTTCTTTATTCTCAAAAGGCTACACGCGCAATTTTAGAGCGGTATGGTAAATTTATGGATAGGAACGCGTGCCGTCGTCTCTGGACCGTTTTCACGCAGTTAACTTTTGTCCTTAAATAGCTCCCGCGCCACCTTGAACAAATCACCGGGTGACGTTCCGACTGCACTCATTGGCAAGAAAACTGCAAACTATCGAAACAAACGTATTACCACACGTTTCGCTCTGAAGCGACGACCACAGCGACGATGTTCCACGCAACTAAACCAGCGCATTGTCCCGCAATGACGTTCCTCGGTAAAATCCGCAAAACAATGGTAACAAGAATCGAACTTGGGCTGGTTGGTTCTGCATAATATGACAAAAAACAGCGATTAGACAGGGACCATTTTTTTCCCTCTCAGCGCACATGTAGCAAGCGGCGACTACAGTCTTTCTGTTATTTGTGGTACATGAAAACCACAAAAAATGTTTGATGCAGTCCCGCACAGCCGATTTCGTAATGCGTGTTTTACCAGTGTGGCTGGATTTTTTCCCCTGCTTGCACCCAGAAGTAAGCTGAAATTCCGCTAATGGCCCCTTGGATTGCTTACTTTGTAACTTCTGTGGTTGGGATTAAAAAAATTGAATGAAGTTAAATTGCGTAAGAATATTTACGGGTATAAATTAGGCTAATTTTAGAAAGGAAATTCTGATTTAGGTGCAAAGAAAAGTCAGATACAGTAATACCTGTGCTACACGGCCGTTTCGCAGGCCTTCCGTAGGGCATCGAACGGATTGTCTATCGAGTGGCACATGGTGCATATACAGGGCGCACTTGTGAGTGAGTAGTCAACTGTCAATCGAAAGTCTCCGCTCAAATGTGCTCAAATTAAAAATTGGCCAATCGCACGCATAGGCTGGAATCGACATAAAGCGAAGCAGTGGCCAGTGCGTTCTAGAATAGTAGAAAAGAGAAATCTCGTTAAAAATCTCCAAGTGGTCAAAATTAAAACGGAGCCCTCCACTACGACGCGCCTCATCGCTTGTGCAGCGTCGGCGCGTTAAACCTCATAATCAGCCAGAAACGAGAAATGAGAGACGTAGCTAGAAACTGTCAGCGACTCAATACCCCTTGTGTAGAAAGGGACGACGAGCCGCCGAAACCAGTTCTGATGCGTGCTTTAATCGAACATGATGGTACTGATGATGATGACGATGGGCACGAGGGAGGCGAAGCTTCATCTTTTTCAACACCCCTGGCGAACATGTGGTAAATCGCACCACCAGGTTTGCGGAAGACACGACGGCTGGCACTGTGTTTACGAACCTTGTGCAACTACGTGGCTCAGAAAGCTGCTTCGCTGGGACAGAATTCTGAGTTTCTCCACTGCGTGTCCGTTTCAGAGTGCTTGTTTCGAGCGAGCCCTGATTGGTTGAAAGCAAATGATCAGGTGTGACGTAGCACTAGCAAGGCGAGGCGCCGGTTTCTGCCCACGTCATTGGTCAGAGGCCTTTCAAGTGCACCTACGTCACGACTGAAATGTACTCAAAATGGACATTACAGAAACGGACAATCTCAGAATTCCGTCCCAGTTATCAGCACGTTCGTTTCTTCCATTAAACTATCGGAAGCAGCTTCAGGACTATTCCACAGGATTGCTGCTAGCAAGTCTTGTTAACAGTACGTTATGCTCAAAATTCATATCAATTTAGACACATAACAAGAAGTTTTGTATTTTCCTCTGTTGGGGTGCGTGATTGTGTAGGTAAAAAATTGGATGCAATCTCCAAAATGTATGCTCGCTCTACTTCACTGAGCAGATACGTGTACCACAGCGGCAGGCAACTTCGTTGTCATGACTAATGCTTCGCGGGTCTCTTTTATCGGGGACTTTGTCCGGCTCCTAATGATTTAATGTTTAATGTATTCAATGTAGACTGTCAAGCCAACCTCAATCTACTCAGGCCTTTTGTCGTTACTTGAAATAAAACTGGGCTTCGATGGTTTTCCACTCAGCTGTGGATCGTGAAGGCGAACGAAGACAAGCAATAAAATGTATTAATGAAATTGATCGGTCCTCAGGGTGGCGTGGCACAGAGCCGGTGCTGCAGGTGTAATTACTCGCCGGAATGGCACTGGCACTCTTGCCAAAACAAAAAAAAAAGTTCCGTATGCGGTAAACGAGCTGATAATATAGTATAAAATCGCAATAGAAGTGGCCATCCGCGCTTATATTAAAAACGGTCATCATATACTCAAATATCCTCCGCTATCGTAGGCATATACCCCTTCAGGCAGCTGATCCACTCAGCTTTGGCGGCGAGGCATTCGAAACAACGCCTTCGCCATCGGCCTCCCTGTGCTTGACGTCCGCACAGAATGGGTAGGTAATTCGAGGTTCTGTCGTACGGCACCTCCGGGTTAGAAGCAATGAAAGCGATGCGGACGATTTTCAGGTCACTCTATGTAATTACTTTTCGCTCGCTCAGCTATGTAAAGAGCTGTTTCAGGATTGGTCAGCCGTTAAGCGTCGATAAACGCAGTAAATAGAGAACATAAAACATAAGCGCAGGGATGCATTGGTGAATGCTTAACCCATAATTTTCAGTTTCGTGCGCATGGGAATATTCGCACAGTTACGCATAACCACACCGCAGCCCCATGGCCCCTTGCTTATTTGCTTATTTATTAATTTATTTTTTATTTATTTATTTATTTATTTATTTATTTATTTATTTATTTATTTATTTATTTATTCATTTGTTTATTTATTTATTTATTTATTTTCAATTCGTGTGTCCCAGAAGCGGCATTCCGATCCTCCAGGCTACTGAGAAGACGGGGTCGTCCATCCCTCTTGTTACTTTCGAAGATATATTATCGGTACTAACGGCAAAGCTACCCTCCCCCACAGCCTAAACTCGATAAAGACGAATCAGTACTTGACTGACTACAAAGCAATACCTTCCCTCACCCAGTCTGCCTTCATCGTATGTTCCCTACGCAATCCCCTGCCGAATTCAAATTCTGTTTACAACCCGGCGCTCTTCCTCACATCGTAATAGTGTGCAAGCACCCCCACAACATCCCCCCCCCTTTTCCATCCCCTCTCCCCACCACTGAGCTGTGGGAGAACATGGGGACCAGCAGCGATGTGGGCGTCCAGACACTTTTGGCCTCCAGAGCGAAGGCTGCCCGCTCATCAGAGGGATTCCTGCAATAGGGAACCATTCCCACTTCCCAAGCTAAATAAATAACGCACACGAGTGCTCTACAGTGAGACTTCATGCAGCGGTATGCAACAACATGTAAGGCTGTGGCCATTTACACCTGCCAATACTTTTTATTTAAACGTGATACTTGACACAAGCTTGAAAATGATTTGGAACTACTTTTTGTTGTGCGCTGCGCGTAAAAACAAATTCGAAAACACGGCAACTTCAGTAATATTTTGAGTGCACTTGAGTGGTCATTCAACTAACAAGAACATGCCAAGACGTGTGTAAAGGCACTCATAAATACCTGCGTCGCATATAGGCTACTAGTCTTCATAAAATTTTATGATCAAATATGTTCCTACACTGTCAGTCCGCCACCGTCAGTTATCTTTGGAAAAAAACATCCCCCTCGCAAGGGGCACGATCAAATGCAGAGCATTTCTGCGGGGGGGCGCGCCTGCAAGTCTTATGGATTACGTATTGGTTGTTGTTGTTGTAATTGTTGTCTTCCAGCGTAGACATTGTCGATGAAGTCGATGGTGGAACGTGCCGTGAATCCCCTGCGGCGGCTATGACGCAACGTGGAGCGGCTATGCCGCAACGTGGAGCGGCTATGCCGCAACGTGGCGCGGCTATGACGCAACACAATCCAACACAATCCACTTTAATCCGATCCAATCCAAATCCAAGCCATTCCAAGCCAATCCAATCGAATCCAATCCAATGCCCCTCGCGAGAGAGTGTTATAGCGCCGAAATCGCCACCATGCGAACGCGTGATGCTGACGTCACGATCACGCCACAGATGTTAGCGACCGCAGCGCGCGCGAACGACATATGTGGTTTAAGCGCGAACCGACCGCGGCGAGAGAGCGCGACGCGAGCTCCCCACCTGTTCTTGCGCGCGAACCTAACGCCGCGAGAGAGGGTGTTGCGCACGTCCCCACCTGTTGTGCGCCCGAACCGAACGCGGCGAGAGAGGGCGTTGCGACCGGAGAGAAGGCGAGGAGGACGCGGGGGAGAGGGCGCACCTCTGGCCGACGGTTGAATGAGTCAAGGATATAAGGCACGTTCGTAACCTTCCGTTCTGTGTCGGCTTTGTGGCTCAGTTGGTAGAGTACCGTGCACCTTGCGTTCCGCCCGCAGAGTCGTAGGATCGAAACCTGGCGCCGGCAAGTGTTATTTTTTTATATAGTGTAGGGGGAGCGATGCGGACGCGGACTACGGACGCCAACGCGGGTGACATCGTGAGTTACTGAAATGCTCTGAATTTAAAAACGTTTATTCACTGCTACTACTCCCCTGTAGGTACGAGCCCGGTACTTCCGGTGCAATGCATAGCATTAAATCGACGTGGTCATAGGCCACGCCAGGTAACTAAACCAACCTACAAGACACAAGTCATCCTGATAACGATAGCAACGCATATATCTTATCTAAGAAAGCATTTTTACAGTAAAAAATGCTGTCAAACATCGTTAGTGGGCCTGTTAGATTTACGGGCATTCTGGCAGCCTGCGGGCTGCCAGAAGCTTGCTCTCGGGCAGGAAGTTGCGTCATGATTACGTTGTTCAAGTGCCTCGGGATGCACCGAAAGCCGGGAGCGAGCGCTGCGGAACAACTTTTTTTTCGGTCGTCTGCTGCAGTTTCAGCGGCGAAATGTCGGACGAAGCACGAAGTGCGCTCGCTGCTCTCCCCGACGCGTTGTTTGCGGATCGCCGTCTTCTTGAAGGTACGATTGCGAAGAGTACGATTGCGAAGCCGAAGTTTTCTATGTGTGCGTCGTCCTCGCGATGGTCCAGCGGGAAGAACGGCGCCGCGTTACCCCTCTATATGGAAAACGTTGCGCTGGCCTACCCGGAGTTCGAGTTCAGGAGACTGTTTCACCTGTCGCGGTGTACGGTGGTAGCCCTGGTTGCCGAATTCTACCCCGAAGACCTGTGAGGACGCCCCGAAATGCCTGCCCAGAAGACAGTTCCGATTGCCCTGTCGTAAATCGGTACACAGGGTACCATCTACAGGATCGCGAACTCGGCGTGAGCGAGTTATCTGTTCACGCCTCAGTCTACCGAGTCATCGGATTTGTACTTTTCTATCAGCGGAGGGAAAATATTCTGGCCCGACTGAGCAGTATTGGAGCTAAACAAGCGGGCGTTCCACACTGTCGTTCGTCGAGGAAGCGGAGGACTGTCGGACATTATCGGCGCGATTTATGGGTGCCGCATTTCTAGTCCCTCGGAGTCCGAAGGAAGGTACTACAACCGCAAGAAATTTCACTCCATCGTGCTCCAGGGTATCTACAATGCGGACATGGTGCTCATCGACTTGTTCGGCGGCTTTTCTGGCAGAGCCCACGACGCCAGAGTGCTGCGGGGGAGCTTTTTTTTTCTTTCCGGAGGAATAAACGAAAAACTTTCATTCATTGAACGCGAACAAACAATGTACTCGCTGAAGTAACAAACACAGACATGGCTTCATCTAGAATTGTGACGCCGTCCTCGCCCACGAGCCGAAATAGGCCCCCCATGTCTGTTTGAAGACGAACCGCAAATGACCGTTTAGGCACTAATCACATGTCATTTCTCTTCTCGTTAAAAAAAACGGGTGTTGCAATGGGAAAAATAAGCTGAAGTTTGCGCAAAAGTGATTTTTCATATCAAACAATTAAACTACAAACCATCAAATCCGAAAGAACGAGAAATTTCCGCAATTTTATTTTGAAACTCGCCGAGGCGACTTTATTTTGAAACTCGCTGCTAGCAGACGACTTTTGTCGTCTGCTAGCAGCGCCGTCTACTATTTGCCAGATATGTGCCCGCTCGCCGCCAGACCACAAACGCCCGGGCGGCTCTGGCAGCTTGCGGGGAGCCAGAAGTGGCCGACCCAGAAAAATCGAAGACGACCTTGCGCCACCGGAAGTGATGTTTTGGGCTGCCCGAGAAAAACGAATGACCGCCTCTCGCCTCTGGCAGTCCGCGGGCAGCCAGAAGTGGTAAATCGAACAGGCCCACTGCCTCTAGCGTTCGAACCTAGACCATTAGTGCCTTAACCTATATCTCTTCGGCCACGCAGGCCGAACGACGGACTTCTTTTAGCAGTTGCTCAAGAGTACAGCGGGTAGGTTCAAAGTGAGCCAGGAGATGGCAGTAGGTTTGTATTAGTAGGTTTAGATGTGGTTTGTATCCATAAGGAGGCGGAATCTCGCGTCCCAAAGCCAGACTCATGCCCACATAGTAGCGCACACCCGCAGTGGTGCATGAGCCAACGCAAATTTCCACATCATCCCCCACTAAGCGCATTGATTGATTGTGGGGGTTTAACGCGCCGACGCAACGCAGGCAATGAGGCGCGCCGTAGTGGAGGGCTCCGGATTAATTTTGACCACCTGGGGATCTTTAACGTGCGCCGAAATCTCGTACACACGGGCGTTTTTGCTTTTCGCCTCCATCAGAAAAGCGGCCGCCGCGGCCGGGAATCGAACCCGCGACCTCGTGCTCAGACTAAGCGCATGTACTGGCTGACGGTAGAGCCAGAGGCCAATGTCATCGACTCTGTTAAACCCTCCAACAATTTTTCAACTTTTTATCAAAATCTTAAATGTTTGCAGAACGTAGTCGACCAACACACCGAGTAATAGGTTAGGGGGTCGCAAAGTACCTCAGCCATAAATTACTGCTCTATGCCCATCAGATAACTCAGAAACTTGCTCAAAAGATTTTTCTCCCTTTCCCGGTCTTGGCGTTCTTCGATAGCTGGAATTACGTCATTATAGAGGCGTACCGGCTATTGACCGGCTTTCCTGAGACGCAGCAATGAACGCATTCAATAACCAAAAAAAGAAAACCACAAAAGCAAAGCAGAAACGGAAGGCGTATCTGCCGCGACGAGCAAATAGCTTTGCAGTGCTTCCAGACGCGAAGTAAAGAGTGAAAGCGTTTATCGGAAGTGTTTCAGAGTCTCTTTAATTTCGGTGGCGTAAACAAGCTGTGACGTAATGCTAATTTTCACAGTAGTCATCACCACTGAAAAATCAAAAACAGACATCGACACCTTCATGTATAGGCCCTTTGCAGGGCTTACGCAAGAACGACACAACAGCGGACATCGTTAGTGACGTTATGTATACATTTTGAAAAACAACCAGAAGGACGGAGCAACTTTGAATTTGCTTGCTACAAAGACACTATTCAGTATCCTACCACACGGTACAGACCGTGTTAGGATTTCATGGTGGCCACAAAGTGATTACAATAAAGCAATAAAGCATTGAATGGCCCATCAGGCGGTGAATTGGTTTTGGAACAGCTTTTCTGCAGGTCTCCTCTTTCGCATAATCGGGATGGCGCATGATTTTTATTGAGGCCAGAGCTTGAAAAGACCTTGCAAGTTACTGCAGGATGACATGCGTTCATTTTTGGGTGCTCCATGGGGCAGGTAATCGCAGGACGCAAATGATACCAGGTGACGTAACATTGAATGGGGATGTAATGCGTGCAAAAAGTGTGAAGGTGTGAAAGCCCCTCCCTCCCACAATTATTGCGGAGTTGGGTCTGAAGAGTGACCGCTTGAACGTGTCGCGGTGGCGCAGTAGCAAAAGGCCTTGTGTTGCTTAGCGCGAGTATATGGATTCGATCCGAGACGTGGCGTCCTAATTTGTCTGATAGAAGGGCAAAGCGAACACCCCAGTGTGTCGCAATTTTAGCGCACGTTGAAGATCATCCCGGGGTGAAAATTAATTCGTAGCCCTCCACTACGGCGCGCCTCACAGCTCAGGGGTAGCTTCGGCGCGTAAAGCACCGTTTTGAAGTTAACGGTCCGCTTTAGTGAATGCCCTCCGTTGGACCGGGGGGCGGTATTCTCGTGTTTTGTCCGTTTTGTGTCCGCTTCAAAAATGTCTGTTTTGAGCAAGCCCTGATTGGCTAAAAGCGAACACCCGCATGTGACGCCATTCAAGCCGGGTGGAGCAACCAGCGGTAGCTTCTCGGAGCAGGCAATTAGGAGCAGACGATTTTTCGTCGCCGTGTTGTTGGTTCACTGGCGAAACAATAAACACATAAAAGTTAGTTTAAAATAGGTATAGTCGTTTAAAATCTGTTTACAAGAACAGTTACGCAAAAGGTAATCGAAAGCCTACCTACAACTGGAAGTACGTCACAATAAAACTGACGCAAAACGGACGTTTTCAAAACAGACAAACACGAGAATACCACCCAAGATTTCACTCTTGAGATCATGGGGGTGGGCACAAATGCCTTCATCTCTTTTATTTCGCACCCTAAAATATATGGCGCACATGTTCATGCTTTGGCGCAGCGTAAGCTTAAAACGAGCAAATCAAGACGCAATTAAACTATTACGCGCCACAGAAAATTGTAGAATTCGGATGAAGATGGGCACTGGGAAGCATAACCCGAATTGTTGTGCGATTCTTTTTCATAATCTCTAAAGAAGGTAAGAGGAAGGTTTATTTACAACATGTGATAAGAGCCCGTGGCTCAGGTGGAACACAACCCTTCGTGTAAATTTTAATTGAAGGTTTTATCGTATCGATTGGCACGCGTACTTTTAGCCGACCCTGGCATGAAAAGGCTCCTCACTGGCCCATACCTCCGCGTTACCAGAGCAGTCTTTTCCACTTGGGAGGCGTATTCACACCAGTAGTAGGGGTGTTACGTTGAGGCAGTGGAAGCCGTGCAGGAACCATTCGTCACAGGCTACAAACAGCCCTTCACGTCACCCACAGGGGAAGCGCCACACATGGGGATGTGAATAAATACATACACATGAGTTCACCTATACCACACAGGAACAGCGAAAATGAAATTGTGGCTCGGGCGTTGCTTTGCTCTGGGAAGGGCACGTACACGGTCACCAGTCCAACGATTGCTCTCGTATCTCTTGCCACGTCGCGCTGCTGTTGCTGTAGAAATGGGAGTACCACTTCCGGTACGCTGCTATCGAGTGGTCCTCCTTGACGAGTGCAGGCCTCTTCACGAACGCCTTGAAGTTCCACACGGCGACGTCGCGGTCCACCTGCGGGGAATGTTAGTCGTTGTCGAAAATGCAAGAGTAAAAAGCAATTCTCACCAGGTTTGTCCTTGCTGAATCACGACCAAAATGATGCCATCCTTAAAGCTGGGCTAAACACAATTACATTCTGGCTTTTCTATTTCGTTCATTATTTCGGAGCTCTGTTATTGCTAGTCTTTATGCAGGTAGATAGG
The DNA here is from genome assembly GCF_048455015.1 of Haemaphysalis longicornis. Classification (NCBI taxonomy): domain Eukaryota; kingdom Metazoa; phylum Arthropoda; class Arachnida; order Ixodida; family Ixodidae; genus Haemaphysalis; species Haemaphysalis longicornis. Next base: position 227,001,345 of record NW_027526203.1, on the reverse strand, counting down.
GCTCCTCTAAAAGTCGTTCCTTTGGGAACTATTACAACGTAAAAATATGTACATTTATTCCCTTTACTCCTTCAATAAGGAGGAGAGGCAAGCCCTTATTAAATGACTAAGGAGTCCTTGGCACCCTCCTGGCGCCTCTGTATTCGAGTACGTAGGAGTAACATAAAAACCGAACGCCTGCTATAATACATACTCTATTTTGTTTAATAGGACCTTTATGGCATACCTTTGCTAATCTGCATTTACCAGTGTTTGCTGAGCGAGAAGCAAGACAATTATTGTCGGCAAAGTGTAGAGTTCAGGCTGGAACCCGAAAGAATGCAAAAAAAATAACCTGAGGTCAGGCCTGGCTATACCACAAGCGAGTCCTGAAACGTACCATGTTTCGCAGCGTCATTGTGTAGAACCAGCGGAGCAGCCGGGAAACTCGTGGCTCGAAGTGGAGTGTGTGCACGACCCGGATGTCGAAGGGTCCCTCGGGCCTCAGAGACTGGATGGCGACGTAGTGGCCTACGCTGCCCCACACGCTGATGGCAACAAGGGCTGGGCCGACCTTCAGAAAAAAAATAGACAAATTGCTATTACGTTCTTCTTCAGCCGATCACCACATCAAAGCTGGCATCTCATTGCACTTTATTTCCAATTCCATCATGATAGTTCAAAGAAAACCTGATTGATTGTAGGGTTTACGCGCCGACGCAACGCGGGCGATGAGGCGCGCCGTAGTGGAGGGCTCCGGATTAATTTTGACCACCTGAGGATCTTAGACGTGCGCCGAAATGTCGTAAACACCGGCGTTTTTGGCTTTTCACCTCCATCAGAAAAGAGACCGCCGCGGCCGGGAATCAAACCCGCGACCTCGTGCTTAGCAGCGCAACGGTTGAAAAAAAAAAACTGCTTGGACCCATGCCCGAAGGCTAGTAATAGGGTCCAATGTTGCGATAGAAGGCTACGTATCTACGTATCTACGTATCTAACAGGTTACGTACAGAATACAAGATGCGAAAACATTGCGACTATAGGAAATAAGATGCAGAGCAAAAGATTCGCCGTCGCAGCTACGAAGCTTTGTATTCCACGCCGGCTATCATTGTGACAGTATCTGGTCGCTGGCCCGCGCTCGAAGCAATGGGCCGTTTGGCCTCCTATATAAATATTGCTGCGTTACCGCAGCGCTTAGTTATCTATCGCGGGCCAGACCTCCGCAACTTCGCTGATCTGGAGCATCGGTTGCCTCGGCAACAGAGCAGCAGCCGCTTTCGAATTCCGCTCGATCGGGAAAGACCGGTTAAGCTCGGGGCCCCAGCTTGTGGCACGTGACCGAATCGGGCATGCGTACCAGTCCCACGGAGATGCTGGCGATGCGTTTGGCATCGAAAAAAATTCAGGGAAGCTTGCATCCCCGCGCGAGACTTGAATGAGGAGGTGTTGTAGGTGAGCATTGCTGGACACATAGGTATGTTTTAGTATCATTGCTTATTTGCATAGTTGCGGTGCTAGTAATAATCGTCATATGCATCGAAGAGGTCATCGCCTTCTTGGCAGCGAGTGGTGGATGCGAAGTCAGGATTGTACACTCCCACCAGCTTTTTATCATCGACTAGAGGCAGCGTTGGCGGGATTTCCGAGTAGTATCGGGAAAAATTGGCACAGTCGCAGCCATGTCTGCAATTATCCATGACGGCTTTTTGAGAATGCGGCGGAAACGGTGACCTCTCCCAAGTATAGGGTGTCTTTCCATCTATAGCATTAGCGGTGGAGTTTATTTTACATGCGCGGTAGCTACATAACACACTTCTACGAAAGCCTCCGTTTCAAATTAACCTCAAGAGCCAAAAAAGTCGCCGACAGCGTAAAAAGATATTGCCAGCGCACGAGTATCGAACACAACACAGCGAAATTTGGCGCAGCACTGAGTAGACCTACCAACCAACTCACCGAAGGTTCCCCCCCCCCCCCTCCCGCCACCGCTCCCAATATGCGCTGCGTACTTTATTAATGACAAAGCGTTAAATGGCCTATTAAACAGAAAACGAGCCGTCTGACATCGGTGTCTGTAGCAGCGAAACACCCCCTAAAATGGCAAATGGCGCACGGAATATTTTAAAGTTATTTAGTTCACAATAAAATTAAGGAAACTTGAGACGGCGTGGAATTGAAACCAGCCCTTCTAGGATGCGAGTAAAGCCCGCATCATCTGCACCGCCACGGCTGCAGGGCTCGGTGAACAATGCCCTTAGGCTGTCGACTTCCAAACGTCGTTAGCCAGTAGCCGCAGCTTGGCGTACATTCAGTTTGACGTTGCTTGGAACGCCGTTAGGCTGAATGTTTACGTAACAACATGTTAACGTGCCCCTCACACCTTCAAATTTCTAATCCGGGGCACTCACGCCGGTGAGGGCAAGAGCCTGCCCCAAGTGGTCGTCTACGGGGGATGAGGCGGATTCTAAGAATTTGCTGTCGATGTGCCGGGCACGGAGACCACTCGGGAGAGTCCATTTGGGGGGTAGTGTACGGTCGGCAAACCGGAGAACTACAGCCGCGGCGTTCAGGGCCACGCCTGTTGCTACTCTCTGCTGAAGTTGCATGGCGAAAGCGGACTCCATGCTTTCGCATAAACCTTCCCCGGACCACCTTTCTCGTTTCCCTTACTATCATTGGTTTCCATATATTACTGCCTTGCTTGCTTCCCTGCCTCTCTTTGTTTTCCTTCCTTTGAGTTTCCTTTCGTATGCCGCAAGGTAAAACACGAAAAGAAGAAAGAAATAATGGTGAATGTAGACATAACAACCTTGCAACTCAAGCGGATTGGCCAGACGATGACAGCTGCTCCACAAGCTCACAACTGTTACGCCAGCGCACTGCCTATACTGTGGACAATATTAGATAATAATGTTCCGCTTTTATTTGTGGTCCAGACCAAAGGGTTATGTTCTGTTTTGAGATACTGATAAACGAGCCCCGCTCGTCGGCTTCCGTGGTGCAGTGGTAGCCTTAGCTTTTGGCGCTAACGCCCCGAGTTCAAGACCCAGCAGTTATAAAGTTGTTTTTATTTCTGTAAATTTTTTGCTGTAACCTGTTCTTTTAAGTCAGTTCGTATTATTTATGTGGATAAGTGTGGATTAGTATTTTTTAGGTCGCTTTAGACGAATAAGGAGCAAGTATACCATGGTGCGATATACTGAATAAACCTGAACATTGCATTGTTCTCTAGAATAAGTCTGCACATTTTCCTGTGTTCGTCGTCGTCGGCGTCGCCATCGTCATCATCATAGTCATCATCATAATCATAAGAATAATTCCACTGGTCCAAAGAATTACACCAATTGCCATTTAGCAGCGACGTCGGCATACCCGCCCACAGTTCTCTCACGCACAATCAAGAATGTTGGACAGCGGCGATGAGAGCTACCGCCAGAAACTCCTGGCCGATTCACCCATTTCCACTTGTTAAGCGAGAACTCTGCATGGGGCGTTATATTTTACAGCAACGCTTTTGCATCCACAGCTCATAACTACTGCAAAGTGTCCTCGCTGCTTTTTTTATTTGGGGCGACATTTGCAATAGCCTTCCGTCTAGCTGCCGGCATGCACCGCTTAAATTCTTTAATCTTTCCTGGAAACCATTTTGAGTTTTTCCTACGCCATAGCATCCATTGAGTTCACATGGTTAGTTTATAACTACGGTTGTCTTATTCAGTGTTGAGGACTGACGTAGGTTTTATTGTAAGCTACATGCCGCAAGACACGGCGCTTCATGCAGTTGGGTTGTTCAGTAGACCGCGTTGGGACTGGCTTCACAAAACAGTCTTCACAAAACCTACCCTACAAAATCGGAGTGCTCCGCGAAACCTCCGCGAAACGCATCCCTCAAACAGCGACAAAAAAAAATAAAAAACGCGAGCCACATCTGATTTTGAACGTGAGAATTTGAAACACGGCATTTCGGGGCTAAAAGAAGAGTCCTACCATAAGCACAGGATAGGAGTCCCCTACTTTGCACAACGGTTTCGTTTGCGTTTTTTCCTCCTTCCCGAGAATAGGAATGTTGCAGAGAATACCAAACAACTTACATCGCTAGCGTAGAAATCCTCATCATCTAGGTACGAGAGAACACGCGTAGATGTCTGTATTTATCAACTTACAACTCGCTACCACGACTGGTGGTTTTAGCAAATGGCATACGATTTTCAATGCATAATATAAGCCGATTGTATAACCGACACTCTTGAGAGTTGGAGAGTTTGGTTTAGTCGCGTAGGCCTTCATCCTGATTTGCTGAAGCTATCTGAGGACCGTGAGAGCATGCAGTTACGTATTTTTAATGCGTAGCATTCTTTGCCGAGTACCACCCCCCCCCCCCTTCCCAGCCAGGACCGTGTAACGCCCTGCATTTCAACAAAAATACAGATATCGCGGAAGCTTCAAATTTAATCGTTGTAATAACGTAAATTTAGATAATTGGAGGGAAGAAATTTTGAAACACTAAAAATTAAGAACAATATTAAAGAATTACTCAAAATGGCAAAACGTATAACACCGTGGAATTTCCACAATAGTGCAGATTTCGCTAAAGCTCACTTCTAATGGTTATAATAGCGTAAATGGAGATAACTCGTCGGACAGGATTTAGAAAAACAAAAAAAATTTGGCGTGAAAAAACTCACTCAAGACAAGCGGTATAAGAATGCTACGCATTAGTAGATAATTATGAGTTTCTGCAGACTTTTTTCAGTGGGGAATGCGGAGTCAGCTGCAAAGCAAACGCGAACAATAATTGCAAAAGATGAAAGTAGGAAGAACATGTAAACGTAGTGAAATTAATTCGTGTTGATAGAATGGTGCCCTGGTATACGGCACAATATGTGGTGCATGCATCGAATCCCCTCCTTATTGACCAAAGTTCAGAAACACATTAATTTTCGCCAACGGTTGTCAAAAACACAGATTAAAAATGTTCTGTTAGAGCATGTAATTGCATATAGCTCAAATTTACCGAAACGTAATATAAATTGTTTTAGCGAAATTGTAGATATCTATGCCGAAGTAACTCTCTGTTTCGGGTGTATTTTGTTGTTCATTCACTCCTTGCACTGCGCGAAAAAACGAGCAAGTGTTTTGATACCATATCCTGTGTGAAAATTTGGTTCTGTTTTCTTTTTTGTGCAAAGTAGTCGCACATTGAGCGTTCGAGGAGCACGACTGCAAATGTACTCTCTGTAGCCTTCTTTTTTGTTTTTTTTTTGTTTGTTTTTGTATACTCGACTGCAAGTGTGCAATATAATATACTGTGCCCGCACGCTGCCTTCCACCGGAGCAGGGGCCCTAGTCAGGCTCCAAGCCTGACTCCAAGCCTCTGCTCCCCTTTTTGTACGGAAAGAAACAATAAAGAAAAGAATAAATAAAAAGAAAATCACGCCTTGTAGCTTACATTATCATGTCCATGTTTCATTTGGGACTCAGCCTATATGTACCTGAGTAATGTTTAACTTTGCATTACACAAAACACAGAACGAAGGCGCGTAAAATCAAAAGGACTCCATCATATAGTACCTGGCGTGCCTCGATGTGATGTCGGAGGAAGTTGGGGGTCCAGCTGCCGATCGAGATGGACGACTCGATGGTCACCATGGCCTCATGCTTGTCGGGCGTCCAGGTGGCCTCCCAGTGGTGCTGGAAGAGGCGACCTTTCCAGCAATGGCCCAGGTTCTGCTCGAACTCGGCACCGTCGACGAAGCTGCTCGCCTTGTGGATCTGGTTGAAGTGACCCAAGTCGGCACCATTCTCAGCTATGTCTTGAATGTGGCAGTGAACCAAGTGCTCAAATCGTCCCGTGGGCTGCACTTCCAGGGTTTTCCCCAAAAGCTGTGGGATTTCCCAATCCGGTTCCTCCCCGTCCGCGTGGAACCACACAAACACAAGGCCGAGAAGCTCTTTGGTGATCCACGCTTTGGCCTTGACAAATGAAGGAGCTGCAAGGAGCGCGCAAAGAACTGATATCGAGAAGAGAACAAGTAGCCAGTAGAAATCTACTGCGCTAGCAGTTATAGTGTCATTTCGCAAAAACCCCGCCTTGTTGGCCGTGTCGAGCCTCAGGGAAAGCGGAAAGAATGACAGAGTAGTCACGAGGCCGGAGGGAATGGAGGTATGGGAAAGGAACGAAGGAAGGAAGGAAAGGGTAGGTGAAGGGAATAGTCAGCATAAATGCGCGACACATCCGAAATCGCTCGGTTAGGGCAGACCTCCTTTCATCAACGAAAATGACGGCCTGTCATTTGTTTTCCTCTTTACCCGATAAAACTGTTAAATAAAGTTCCAGCCTGTGTCTGGTAGACCAGACAGAGTTACTAGCAGTCGTCTTCCCCATTAGGGTACGACCGTGAGTTAGTACCCGAGAGTCAAATGGCTTACTCCCTCGCCTGTAACGGTGCGGAGTACCTTAGCACCTCCCAATGTCCATCCGCGTCCATCGATGCGCTCACCACCCGATTTGCGCCCCGACCATTATTCGTATTGAGCCGTGAGTTGCAGTTTCATTTAGGGAATAATCAAGGCGCAACTCACGGCTTGAATCGAATGACGGTCGGGGCGCAAATCGGATGTCACTCGGGGCGCAATTTGGATGTCATTTCGAGTCCCCGTACTCCGCACCCTCGCCATCATCCACGGATGCTGCCATTTTTTTTTAGAGAGAATCGTCGCAGGAATAATATCGGGAAGTTCTTGAAATGAGATTTGTTGATAGGTGCAGGTATGAAGCATTTGAAATCAGTTAACGCTTGGTCTAAGTAAGGACGTACGACGGTAATTATCTGAGCTGCTCTGAGGTAGTCTCTTTAAAAACCACGAAAACAACACGTTCATCAACTCACTATTGGCTGGTAGTTTACAGCATACCTCTCTGAAATGCATACATGCCAATGCTAGTGACAGTGTGGCCGAAATACTATAATTGATGGGTCTGACAGACACAAAGCAATGCCATATTTTTAAGAATGACAAGACGATGCTTTTTTCCCTGGTGACTAATAACATGCTCACTCTTAGCACTGGCAAATGAGGCCTTTAGTGGCATTCTTGTTGCACAGCAAAAAAACCTCGTTGCTTCGCCTACAGTTCACAAAGCTTCAGCGAAACCTTTAAATGAAAAGGTTGTGACCAGTTACGAATGGTTAGGGCACCTTGAGCGAGAGGAAATCACAATATTGAAATTGGGCAGATCGAAGCTCTGAAGTGCCAGGAAGGAATTTTGGGGGATAAAATCTGTCGCAGCTCCGCTTACCTTTGGCAGAGTATGGCACGTGAGTGCAAGAGCCGTCTTTGCAGTCGAACCTCCACCCGTGGAAGGGGCACTCGATGCAGTCCCCAACGATGCGCCCCATGACGCCCAAGTGGGCGCCCAGATGCGGACAATAGGCGTCGTAGACCCGTGCCGTCCCATCTTCACTCCGAATTGCCACGAGGTCATGCCCTAAATGAATAGGGGTGTAAATTATTGGTACGAAGATCTGAGGGCACCAAGCATGATGTTCCCATGCAAAAGTCTATACGAGTAAGCTGGCCCAGTAATTAATAAAAGCCGCGTCATCTCTGTGAGCGCCACGTGGTTTCTTTTTCGCTTGTAATATGGTCAAACAGAGCCTAGTTTGAGCCGAGGCAGTGTTTGCTCCCAAACACAGCGACTGATTACACAAAAAATACATAAATTTTAATCGGCCCTAAGCTGAGGGCAATGGGTCATTTAAACGAAATCAAAAACGCATATACAACTGCAGTACAAGCATTCAGTTAGTCCTGAATATGACTCATGTACCCTTCATTGATAGCTGAAAGGAAATGGCCCCTATCTGTTCGCTTCGCTGGAAATGTCGTCGAAAGGCGATATTCTTCTGCCGCCCCTGCCACATAACTGCTTCTCCGCTCTTATGTCAATCAAAGCAATTCAATTTCCCCGCTTTCTCACTGCTCGCGCGCCATTTGTTCGAACAGCGCGCCTGTTTGCCTTTTCTTTCTTGTTCTGCATGGAAAGCTTTTGTTCTGTTCTTTTTGTTTGCTTTCATCTCGTCTTTCTGCACTATCTTGAACGCGTTGATTTTTCGAACCATTATCGCAAAAATAAACCCCGCCCGCATTAATTAAAGGAGCACGAGTACTCTCGGTTATGTTCTTATGTTTGGCTAAAATGTGCCTGAGCGTTCCTTCGCGGTAAAGAATGTAGGTGTGTACGAGGGATACCGGAAGGTTTAGAGGTTTGATATGGTCCTGCCTCTATATACTTTACGGTCTGGTATTCTGACATGGAGGCCCGTTGGCGTTCAAGCTTGATGAATGGCAGCGTTTTAGCGTGCATTTTTCGCAGCAAGTACAACGACAAAACTTGTTTGGCCGATGTGAACAAAGTACTAAGTTTCTCAAAACAGTATGAAAAACAATAATTGTATTGCTTCTAAGTGTGGGGCGGAATTTCCCACGGAACAAGGCATTCCGGTGTAAACGAATGAAAGAAACGCTTCCTGAAGATTCACGTCGAGAAAGAAATGCTATCAAAGGCCACGTGAATGCCGCATTACGCGCAAAAAGGCGAACGAGTCAAACTTTCAGCGATATACTCATTGGTGTTTGCGGTACCATTTGAAAATGCCGACCTCAGACCGCGGAAAACCACGCGGAACCACGGCGGCGTTGCTACTGCATGCACGGTGCGTGGCTTTCCCTCACAGCCACACTGCTGACGTGTGACCGTGTGACAGGTGGCTTTCTCATCCGAATTTTAAACTCAATAAGGCGGCCCACGCCTCCTCTGAGGATGTTCTGTTCAAACTTTGGAGCTAGATACGAGAAAAGCTACGCACAGCGCTCCCGCGTGGCTAAGGCGATGTGTGTCTGCAGCCGACGTGTTCCTGCTGTTTTTGCTCCACGGCGCTGCCTAACCCTACAAATCCCATCACGGATGTTTCCGCATTGTGCTGGTCACTCGAGCTTTCGCAGGTTTTTTTTTCCATTTATTGGTGGGGATGGTACTTCAGCTGGTAAGCTGGTATACCGATTTTATTTTATTAACGACGCAAACCCGCTACACTCGCTTCCCTTGGGACTGCTGCGCTAGAAAGCCACCCGTGTGCCGCATGAGGTAAATACATCTGTTTACCAGTAAAACATTAAAGAAGTAATGGGGCTAGGGACATTTCTAGAAAGCCACTGACGTGCCGCATCCTCTGTAAAATGGAAAGATCTGGTTTACTTTTGTTTGACGAATGTCAAGAAAAACAAAATGCTGCTATTTTCCGACTGTGCTTCGGCAACTGCACTTGTTTAATGAAGTGCAAAAATGAGAAGCTCCCCTTATACAGTAGCATGAATACTTTCGCCATGGGAAAGAAGAGCACCCTGCATAACCCTGCGTGCAGAGCTATCCTAGAGCATTATATTTTTCTCGTCTCGCGAGATATGTTTTCAAAACAACGGACAATATAATAAAAACGCCATCAAACAATTGATTGTGGGTGTCTGGACAACTTTTTTTTCTCGGGAAACCTTCGTCACCATGCTGTTTTACTGCCGCGTTCGCATGTCCAAGTAAGTGCAAGATGTCGGTCTAAAGTTTTTCTTGGGAGTCTTGGCATGGGAAAGCTAATGGGTTGGTCGACGATGCGTGTGTCACGGAAAATTTCTCCGCTGCACGAACTGGTAACTGACGAAGGTTGGAGAGCCGAGCGACTTTACAGTGATAAAATGAGGTTAATGACCTGTCGCTTCGAGGATAATGCCTGTCGAGGATAATGCCTGTCGCTTCGAGGATAATGACCTGTCTCTCTTCGGAATACTGGCCCTTTCTTGTCACGCTATTTCTTGGCAGGTGGCTTGGTGCTTGTCTTTTCCTCTTGCGTAATAGGCTAGAAACCGGCTGCGCAACTCCTCGTAGTTATTATCCAATAACACAGTCGTAAACTTTCTATGAACGTCGAATACGCAATGCTTACTGACAACATGACAAGACCATTTCGCACCAGAAAAAGGTGCACTAGACAAGAATAATCGGCTGCTAAAAACAAGACACGCCAGTAAGGTAGCGTAACAACGTGAATGAAGCAGAATTTGTGTATTAGATATCTACAATGCGATATCTAAGCAGTAAAGGCGATACATCAGCCTACATCGCCTACTGCCGCCCGCATCATCGTTCGAGATTTACGCACCGACAACAACTGGTAGCGATGGAAGCAAATGGTCAGTGGTGGGGGTCAAGCGCGAGTAATTCAGCGCCCTATTGAGAGCTATCGCGTCGCACACGTTCGCTCTGGGAGCAGTCTGTTGGTTTCCCCAGTTTTAATTTATTTCACCAAATAGAACGTCACTGAACCTGCGGTGGCATGGGCAAGCGGGAAATAACTAAAATGCAAATGAGGGCGTGCGTTGGAGAGGTTGTAGAGGAAGTTGAGGGCGCAGCTGAGCGCTGAAAACGGGATAAACCTGTGACGTCGGTGGGGCAACAAGGGGGCAGAAAATAAAAAAATTGATAGGTGACTGACGGAACGCGCCTGATCTTTCTGCTCGGTGCCTGTGTTACAAAACGGAGAAAACGAACCCCGCTCCCTCTCGATATCATCATTTTGTCAAAGAAGGCAATCGCTGGATACGAACCGTACGCTGAGTTGCGCAGCAATTCCACATCGTAGGGCGCGTGTGGTTTTCATGACACCGGGTTGAAATTCTTTGACCCTAGTCACTCCGTGTCCTTACTGTACCAGTGACTGGCCGTAATGGGTAACTTCGCAATCACAAGCAATTGCTTTAAAAATTATTACGCCTAGGGCCATCTACAATGCAGGGCAAAGAATGCAGTCTTCAATCAATCAATCAATCAATCAATCAATCAATCAATCAATCAATCAATCAATCAATCAATCAATCAATCAATCAATCAATCAATCCCTTTTTGTTTCGACACCAGCAGTATAGACGTACTTAGAGAGGATGTCGTCAAGGGGGTTTTGATGCGTCCGTTCCTTCGAAAATCGACAAATATGCCAATAACCCTTCTGCAGTCAGATAGAAGTCGTATCATTGCGGTAGTGGGGGTTGGGGGGGGGTGGGTGGGGAGCGGGTCATTTAGAGAATGGTGGGGTAACTGAGCTGTAAGCACCGACGCTTTTCGACAAATCTCTTAGATCTGGCCTCTCCCCTCAGCTTTGCCAAAAATTTATTGGCTTGTTGGGGACAGGCCAGAAGAAGTTGTCAGGTACAGACTAATGTACCGTGGACAGTGGCCGCGACATAACGTTCAGTGAAAATTCGCTCTTAAAGGTGACCCCCGAGTCAGAAGTTGCGGTGCGCTTTGAACCCAATGTAGCCGCGTAGTTGATAGCACTCAGCCATGACAAAGCTTTCTGACCTCCACACCACCGTGCTTGGCTTATTCCGTCATTTTTGTACGACAACAGCTTGACAGCAGTAGGGACATAATGCTCCATGTAACGAAGAAAAGGATTCCTGTTAGTTGTAAAGACATAGCCGACAAGATGACTTCACCGTTATCAGCGGCAACAATCACGCCATGCCTTGAATGAAAGCCTACAGGAAGCACCAATGCCTCGTTAGCGATTACCCCCAAAACTATCATTTCAACTTGGCAGATTGCCAGCTCTGCTTCCACCACCGTACAAAACGTGAGTCTAGTCTCGTCAGAGGGCGAGATCGCTCATTTCCTGACAAAGAGTCTAAACACGTCGGAGGTGGCAGATCGCTGCTCTGGGCGAACACACCACCTTATGATGCAACACGCACTCCCTCTCTATTAGTGGGATGGGTAACTCAGAACCATAACGTGCGTTGAACAGTGTCCAACCCATATAGAAGAAATAAAAAAAAAATAAAGGGAAGCTTGCACTCGCGCGCAGGACTTGAACGGCGGATGGGTTGTAAGTGAGCATTTCCGGACACATCATTAAGTTTCAGTATCATTGTTTATTTGCATAGCTGCGGTGCTAGAAATCGCCGTCATATGCATCGAAGAGGTCGTCGTTGTCTTCGCGGCTAGTGGTGGGTGCAGAGTCATTCCCAGCATTGTAAATGTCCACCAGCTCTTCGTCGTCGACTCAAGGCTGCGGTGGCGGGATCGGCAAGTCGTCTCGGGAAGGATCGGCAAGCTCGTAGCCATGTCTACAATTATCCATAATGGTTTCCAGAGAATGCCGTGGCTCCGGTGACCTCTCCCTGGCAGGGCGTCTTTAAATCTTCAGCATTTGCGCTGCGGTTTTTTTTTAATGTGCTGTAGCACTGGAGAACATCGCTGGAGATTTTTTTTTGTTTTTTTTTTTTTGCTCAAGCTTTTGCGCGAACCGGGACTCGAAGGTCGCTGCGAGGCACGCGCTCCCGAGCGCTCGCCCTTTACTCGCTTCTCGGGGTTTTTACACGAGGGAGTCATACCTCGCCAGCTCCAAACAAAACCTTCCCCCAAAAGACGCTCTAGCACCAAATATTCCCCTCTCAATGCTCCCCTCAGTGCATCTCCTGCTCCACATCAGGAGCACTATTCCACACAGTGTGTGCATTCCCAAACACGCCAGATCTCGCTCCCAATCCCAACCCAATCCCTTCACAGAGGGCGGCGACGCTGAGCAACTCCGACCCCTGCTCGCAGCTTCGGTTGGCGAATAGGACACGGAAGGCCGGCTACAGCCAGGGAGTCTGAGACTGAGGATTCCCGAGGATTGCGGTCACTGGTGCCGAGTGACCGCAATAACAACGGGTGCTGAAGCCACTGCACATTCCGAGGACGCTGGGCGGTCGCCGCGAGGCAAGCGCTGACGAGCGCTCGACATTTTCCGGGTTTTTTTTCTGCAACGGCCAACTTAAGGCTTGTACAACGGCTCCGCTGTTAGCAAACGGGGTAAGTTTCATGAAAGAGCCCAAATTTAAAGGTTACGACTCTGATTTATCCAGCGTCCATGAATTATGATGTCAAAGTACTACTCTCTATGGCTTTCGCCTAGTCAATGAGGCACTCTAGGTGCGGTTCTGTCCTTACATCCTTTAACGTGGTTATTTTAATGTCCAATCGCAGAATTTCTATGGATGAAAGTTAAAAGTTTGAATTAACGTCCGGTGGTAACGTGCTGCACGTCAGAGCCCGGTAAAGGGCCTGAAACATCGAGAGGCTCAATTCTCGGGTCGTCATGGTCGCTTTGTATACCATACATGGACCTCCAACCATACCATACAGTGTATACCATACATGGACCTTTCGATACATTGACCTCCAACCTTAAGCTGAACACGTGGTTTCATGATATTGGATGTATTAGGCACAACTGAATAACTGCGAAAGTTGGGTCTGTTGGTGCATAGTGGCTAACATACACAAAACCTGTGAAAAAAAAAGTACAAAAGGACAGCCACAAGCACACCTGTGGCTGTCCTTGTGTTCTTTCAGCGTGCAGCGTCAATTTTTTACTGCTTTCTATGTGTTATACGCAGCTCAGACTACGGACGAGAGGCGGCGTATTCAGCATGGAATGGGAGCTGGCAGCTCAGATTATGACTGGTTGGCACTCTGGCCTGTGTCACACCTAGCACAAGACACATTGCGCGTGGTCGTGAATTGAATTCTCTTTGGGCTTTAATTGGGGTGCTACATGGGAGTTGACTGAACACGGGTGGGCCAGGGGTAAGAAACATCGGCCGTGCAATGAAAACTGGCTTAGTACTGAGTCATTGATCAGCGGGGTATCAGCTACGTTCCCGAGGTGTAGGGCGTCCCACGCAATCCAAGATTTTTGTTTAAGCGTAGCATTACTCAATTTAACTTCTTAGATCCACTGTGCCAAGGGACACAATTAAAAGCCGTGAGGCCAGCGGTTGTATTTGTGTCATTTGACATTGTACTGGGTTACTGTTCTTTTTTTTACGTAAGTGTATCCAAAACGGGCACTGAGGGCCGTCTATATTCTGAAAATAGACGTAAAACTTTATTCAGAAACAAAGGAATCTGTACGTATGTCAGCGCCCTACAAAAACTCCTTGGTCGCTGGAGTGCACTCACAACTACATCTCCTTTAACTTTGTGGGCATGGTTATTCTATGTGGGTACTTAGATATGTCATGTTGCAAAATGAATCCTTAATCTTTGTATTGTGAGAAGGGTGCTGTAATAGCAAACTTACCTAGAACGCTGATAGATGTAATTTTGCCGGCCTCCAGGTCTGTAGAATCTAACACGGGGATCCAACCATTAGGAAAAACTGGTGGCATGTCTCCTCGGACCACCTTCCTAGGCTTCCGTCGGTCCTGTTCCCCAAAACATTTCGCAAGCGTGTTACGCTTAAAGCAGTATACAAAAGAACGTAGATAAATCATGCATTGTCATTAGGTCTTCTTGTCTAGTCTGGTAACTCTAGAATAGAATAGGTGTCTGAAGCGTTCAATAACGCATGCTGTTGTGTGAGGTGATTCATATTTGAGAAACAATGTGGAGCGCAAAAAAGCTACAGGGTAATGAACGGCACAAGCGCTCCTAAAAAAATTGCACATCTACAGGTCTCTTTAGACAAAAATAAAGCATGCTCGTGAGCATTTCTACCAAGGTTCAACGCGGTGTAAACTAGCGCATTAATTTGAGCCGCTCCCAAATGCTTATTAAGCGTCTATTAGCGGCGGGAAACGTGCTTGTACACAAAGCTGTAGGTGGCAATAGATTAGCACCCATTTCTTGAGTTCAGTTTTCTTGACACCTACTGATCCGAGAACTCAATTTTGCGAGCTACGTCTAATAACTTCGTTGAGTTGCTTGAGATAAGCATCAGTGTCTCTAATCGGCCGTTATTCATTGGAAGCGTTTGTTGCCAAGAGTAAGCTCAGCTAAGTCACTTAATCCTAAACACTATCGACAAGAACGTGTAAAATGTGTAAGACACTTTTTGATGACAGCTTTTTTTTTCTATTTCTATATTCCCCTCGTAGCTTACCTTGTTCTTGTGTTGTCGGCGCTTTGAAGGGATGAACGCCCAAAGCACGATGGAGGCTGCAAGTGCAATTGACACCAATAGGGCTGCATCGTATACATCGCTGCCAAGCTGACCTTTTGATGGGAGAAAATTGAAGTGTCTGCTTATTCTGCTGAATGTTGAGTTCCTGAAAAAAAAAAGCGCAATACTGCTCAAGCCCACGTAACATCAACGCCATGACCCGGACTACTAAATCAAAGTTAGGAATCGCTCAGTTATCCTCCAAGTAACGTGTGTGCGTAGTTAGCGCCATGGAGATCCTAGTCAAAATGAAGCACGCTCTAACACTTTTCCAAAGGTTTTACCCTTGTGATAGTTCGCCTCAAGAGATGTACGTAACATAACCTCAAAGTAAGGAATGTAGACCATAGGACTCCTACATTGTTTTGCAGGGACTTCGTGCGCAATACAATGCTATGCAAACAGCGTGTCCTCTAAATTAGTGACTTTTGTATTGCAATATGGACCACACATTAGCTGCCACCAATTTTTAGGATGGAGCGGCCACAAAATATCAGTAAACGGCTTCCGGCAACCCGCAATATCTGCATGTCTCGCGCGCCTGCCGGGAATCCTGCGACGCTGACTGCCCTGCCGCGTAGGGCTAAGGCTTATATCCGTTCCTTTTTCACTGGCTAGCGGTGCGCGTTCTTATTGAGGTCAGGAAGGTGTAATGTGGCGCTCCAAAGCGTTGGTATGAGTGGGGAATGGCTCGGGTAGTGCTGGCCTGTGACCCTTTCAAACAGGCATACTTCGATTTGTGGCCGCACTTCGCTTGAATTGGTACAAAGGGCCAACTATGCGAAACCAGTCAGTCAAGAAAAGCGATCCTGTTTCGCTGCTCTTCGATCAAGTGACACGATGCGTACCAGCCTTATTTTCCCTCGGCGGCTAACTGGCAAGGCAAAATATAAATAACTCATTTTTCCTCTCTCCCTTCTTTTCAATATGCGAAGCATAATTTAGCGATCAGATTTTCGGCATTGCTTTTTTGAAGCCGGCTTAGCTTACGGGAAGCGCTACTTTCCCGCCCTACCGACGCTATTTGCAATTCGCAATTTGCAAGGAGGTTCCTCGATGCCAGCGCCGCCGTACAGGGTGGAGAGACCCTTTGAACGGTCCTGTGCATCCGCTACTGCGCCGCAGTGCTCAACGCACAGTTGTTGTCGTTACCCACAAGACCCAGCAACGCGAAATAGATAAGATGGTTCAAACTTCGCCAGAGAACGGACGCGCGGGAATCCAGGAACCTTTTCTTTACTCCATGTACCCTACAGTTCTGAACTTGCCCCCGCCAACTCCTGTCTAGCGCGAGAAACTGAACGATCAGGTCAGGTTGCTTTGTTCTCCGTCATACGCCAATGGCGTGGCGCTCGCTGCAGCCGTTTCTAATCGCAACCTTCAAATTACGAAGTTTTAGTGTACCACAAGAGGGCTAAGGTCCGAAATAGTAGGCGTGCATAGAAATTTTATTGCGTCCCATTTGCGTGTCGTCCTGGTGGAAGGACAGAAGTACGAGTAGCTGTCGCAGGGGGCAGCAGACAGATCTCAGAGGGCGTCACTGGTGAGGAAGTTGAGAATCGGAAATAAGGGCATAAGGGCCGGTGAGCTTGGTAAATCGCCGAAGCGAGGATGTTAGCGTCGCAACTCTCCCTTTCTCCTGGACCGAGATTTTCAGCGCGAAAGCACTACCAGGCTTTATACCGCCTGTGCTTAGGCCCATCCGGGCATCACCGGGTACTACCGCTCGTCTACTATATGACACACCGACGGGGAGTCCACTATAAGCGAAGCGTTGGACTGGATGTACGCGCGGTTGCGTTGCTGCACACACTGCCGCCTCGCTTTGTGTGCAACGACACCTGCGTGCGTATGTGTGATATATAAATATGGAAACGGTATAGGAATTAAATCGCTTAAAGAGATTTGTCGCGCGCGGACACAGGCGCATGCTGGTAGAAGTGTATGAGACTGCGCTTTATAAACGGCTAAACAATTTACCGTTTCAGTTAGTCAGGAAATTCAATCAATAAATCAATTAGTGTGCAAACACGAGGAGTCTCAACCACAAAAAATCTGCCTGCGTACTGTGAAGACTTTGCGAGGGCTCGGGAGCCACAGGAACCAACATATATCTTGCGTATACCGGTGTATTCCTGCATTGAAAATAACGTTTTCAATGCAGGAAGTCATGCCGCACGTTTTCGCACGACAATCCTTTGTTTCCTCAAGTAAACTAACTTTTTCTTTTTTTCTTGCGGCGTCCAATTACGGTCTTTCGTCGAGGTCGAGGGCATAATCACTAACGATATAATGTACTCTGCTTCGGTGAAACCCCGAATCTGAACAGTTTCAAGTTCAGTGACGAAACCGTCGCTAGCAGACGTCCGGGCAAGCTGATAGATAACGTGATACTCTGTTCAGAGGGAAATACTTTTTCTGTGAGTCTGAGGTTGTGGACAGCACTTACGCAAGAGGGCTGTTTGAGAAAAGCGATCGCATTTGGGTAGCGTTAAACATAAGGTAAGTTTATGCGCGGTAGTGACTCGTCCCAACGAAAAAAAAGGGCTTCTAATGCAAATGCGCTTCGTTGCGGGCGAATGAATGACTACTTAGGGAGAATACGAATTGAATGATATGAACAGCTTGGACGGGACACAGAAAAGGAGGTTGTATTTTGTTACGAGTCTTTTTTTTTTTTCTTTTTCCCGGATCTGCGTGTTTCACGTTCTTCGTAGCATATTGCTACACAGCTCATGCTCTTGTACGAGAGCTTAATGGAAGAGCGTTTCAGATGATCGTTTACGAAAGGACAAACCCGTTCAGAAGTGTTTCGTAGCGCGCGATAGAGTCACGCGCGGCTAGGTTGGCGAAAGCGTGCACCTATTGGCGGTGAGATGTTTGAGTGGCGCCCCCTGGCTCTGACGTCAGCTTAGGGACTCGCGCCGCTGTCGTCTGCTACACTCCGCTTGTGAGGGGCAGCAGTGTCTGTGCTAGAAATCGCCCGCTTTGTTGCTGTAGTGCATTAAAAAGCGCATTTCTAGTGCTTCAGTTATTTTGCCAGCTTCTGACGCATCTGAATAATTTGAAGCTGTATCCCCCACAAGTTTGCAACACACGAGGAGATAGAGAACTTTCTTCAGAGCATCGGTCAGAAGATCGCGTGTAACTCGTCCTTTCTAGCTTATTCGCGAGGATCAGCGCTCAGAGCTCCTCGATAAGTATTCCAAATGTGAAGGCTTCCCTGCAGAATTTTTGAGGTGCTCTTGTGAAGACCCAACAGTCTAATGCTGCGTACCAAGCAGCGCGGGCCCCTACACGCGCATCGCACGTACAGCAGGAAATAAAACAGCTGTCTTCTATTTCTTTTGTTGTTGTTGTCTTGTATCAGATGAATGTATCTTGTTCTTTTTTTGTGCACCACGCATTAGTTTTTCTGCACCATCCCAAACGTCTTATTAGGAGGTTTGGGGATGATTGGGAAAAGATACTGTGGATATTTTGTTTAGGTTTTATGGCATACATTCCCTTTTTCACAAATTGGCTTTCACTACGGCTGCGTGCAATAATGTGCATATCCGCAGCGTGCTTTGCTTATTCACATGAAAATACAATGAGGAGGTTTGTGCCACGCCACCGCGATCGCGCCCCAGACAACGTTGTCCACATTACTCGAAGGCGGCTTTTGTGCACCGAATTTCTATCGTAATGATTGTTATCATAACGAACTGACTCTCAACCCGAACAATGATGACATGATTACGGTGTTGAAGGTATTATATACTCGCTAACTAACGCAATAAATAGTATACCTGCAAACAACACAAGAATCGAAACCGATGAATATTTCTAGGCAGGTCTTTATTGTTTTCCAACCATTCCAGGCGCAAAGAAAAAGTCCTATTCTACTCGGGATGGCGTTCTAAGAATTAAAGAAAATTGCTTTTACTCTCTTGTCCTGGACTGAGGACCCGGCCCACTAACCAGCTCGATTTCATTGTTAAATAAAGTTTTCTCCTCCTCTCTTTCCTCCTCTTGAGTGCAGTTTTCCCATAACGCATATACGAATATCGGGAGGATATGGCTGTGGAAAATGTACCGAAATATCCCTCCAAGTCTGAACAAACAGAGTGTTATTGTATCTTTAATGTAGACGTGACTCGTTTTGCTCAATGAACCTCCTACTGGTTAGAAGCCTCGTACAAAATTAGCGCGCGCCTATACACACAGTGGGTTATTTGGAACTCAACCTATAGTTCTTGCAGCCTATAGTGCAGGTCGGCAAATTTCATGCCATGACAAAGTAAAGTGATGTGATACAATGTGATGTGATACTTTCGAGCGTTCG
Source organism: Haemaphysalis longicornis (assembly GCF_048455015.1). NCBI lineage: Eukaryota > Metazoa > Arthropoda > Arachnida > Ixodida > Ixodidae > Haemaphysalis > Haemaphysalis longicornis. The sequence goes on along the minus strand of NW_027526203.1, from coordinate 226,981,995 downwards.
GCAAGGTCGCAAAAACTGTTTTGCCATACATATGATTACCGGGAATCATAATGCCTTCTGCCAAAGCCGATAGCCCTGAAGGCCTAGAATTTGTTTTGGTCTTTCATTTTCGCTGTTGTCGGTTATTATTACAGCTGACTGTTCCCTTTTTGAAAAAAAATGCTTAATACAGAAGCTGACGCCTAGCTGCGACTCGTCGCGCTCCGCACAGGACCGGCTTCACAAGGAAAGGGGCGACGCCGGCAATGTTTCTTCCGTAGCGATATCTAAAACTCTACTTTAACTCACACTTTAAGCTTATTATTATAATATAATGTTACCCACACGCCAACTCTGGTGCGGACAAGCATCGGACGTTGACCGAGCGCAAAGAAACGGCAGGGAGAGCGAGCCTGAGTGAAGCAGACGATAAATGCAAGAATCCCTAAGCTGACGTCACGGAGGCGTGCTCCGCAGCGCCGCCCGTGTTCGCGCTCACCGCCAATAGATCTGCCAGCAAAAAGCGTCCACAAAAGGCCCGTCGAATCAACACTCGGCGCGCACTCATTACCATTAGCTGTGTCACGTTCCGCGGAGCGTGCATAGAAATCACAATAGGACACGTGGTCAGCGACGTAAAGAAGCTGCGAAGGAAGCATTAAGCGGGCCCTACCTCGCGGGCGATTGAGATGATGACGCAAGCTGGGACCGAGTCCTACTGGGTGCCGGAAGGCATCCGGAAGGGCGCCGGAAGGTATCCGCCGCGGTTGATTTCCGGCGCGGTTTCACGCTATTGGCGCAGAGCGAGAACGGCACCCAGCCTGTGCACGCGAAAACGTTTTGGCTAAAATTCGGTGACGTCCAGTAGACCCCGCGGGAAATCAACCCCGCCAGATATCTTCCGGCGCCCTTCCGGCACCCACTAGGTTCTGCCCCAGGACTCAAACGCAAGGTTTGAATTTGAGGTACAAAAATGCATCGTGTCATAGGGAGGGAGCCACTGTCGGTGCAATACAGTCTTCAACGACCGAAGTTCAAACGCCCGCATGCTTTGGCGTTCTGAAGCAACGTTTATTTTTATGGTCAGCTGTTCTGAAGTAACATCGTCGTGCTGACGAAATGCATTGCAATTGCTTTATTATAACAGCTGCGGTGGCTCGGTGATTGCGCCCTCGAGGCCAGGTACGCTAGCCTGCTTCACGTTGTTTTAGACCGCAGCTCTTAGGTACCCGTTGCTGTGGTTTCGCGCCGCGGGCCGTCTCGTCGTAACCGATAAAACGAAGAATGCATGAAAGATAGAGCGAGAGGGAAAGCGGGGGAAGGAGAGTATGGCGAAGATGTGAGGGGGAGGGAGTCTTGCGATACGTGCTCCGCGGCGGCTACGCGCTACGAGATAACGTCAGAGCATGGTGCGCCAGAGTAGTGCGCGACATCGTACGATCCCTGATGACGCGTTCACTTCCTGAGACGCAGCAGCTTTGCGCCGTGGCCGAGAAGATTGTGCAGTTCGGACCACTGTCCTTATAATTTAATATAGCTACACTCAGACATACCAAATTTTCCCAGAGCACCACCTTTGCTGGACTTCCCTCTTCACAGGGCGGAAGGGCTCGGATTTTTTTTTCCTTTTTTGTGCGTACAAAGGTAAAATTTACAGACGTCCATTCTTCCGAGATTCTGGTGCAGAAGACACGCACCCCCATAGCAATCCATCACGAAGCGTCTTATTGCTACGTATTCGCAACCAAAGTTACTGCAGATTTATAGACAAAACACAGATGAGACAGAGGGTACAGACGCTAGCCTCATTCATCTCTTATGCGCTTGGTCTGTTGCGCGCTAACTTTTATTGCGAGTACTGTGAAGCAACAAAGCCCAGCAGCAAGTTTTATTGCTTAAGTGTCGCATCAGGGCTAACGGCAATGCCACTTTGATATACGCTCTTGTCGTACTTCGTAATAATCTGGGCAGCAAAGCGGGAGTTTAATGCCGTGTGCAACCGCGGCCCCTATGATCATCGGTGGGATGACACCGGTAGCAACACGGCCCAAAACTGCTGCTACACTCAACGTTCGGCGGTTTGTGGTTCTGCGGGTGTTGCCGTGTTTGGCTTTATTCTTGTCCACGACTCCCCATTCCCTCGGGGGACAAAAGATGCCTCGTCATAAATTGAAACTCGTGACAAAGATAGCATACCTATAACATCGGAGACTTGTTTTATAACATTGAACTAACGATCTCTGAAGCAGTCTTTTATGCGATTAGCTATCTGCTTTGCATTCTTTGAGCAGCCCTCCGAGAGAGCTCTTCTGATTTTTTTTTGTTTCTCGCCTTTAGCGCCCCTGATGTCGGGAAGAATTATCGCAAAATAATTTGCCCGCATTCGGTCTTCCAGAGTCAAGTCGAACATTTTAAACGCACGAGATTCTGTCTTTCGATATGTAAGCCTTCTCTCGGTTTGCCTAAAGGAACGTCGTCTTTGCAAGAAGGTTGGAGGGGCATATAAACACATGCTGCCCGCACCAAAGCATGCTTGCATTGAAAATATTTTTTGCGCGCGCATAATTGAGTAGAGATTCGGGTTTTGCAGCAACAACGCACGAAAAGCACTTGAACAGCCAAACTTGGCATTTTTGACGAATGGTAATGCACGCAAGCAGACTAAGACGCTACCGGGACGTTTGCCGCAACCGCGCCGTATCTGCTTTCCCTCAAGAATCCACGCGGTGGCCCGCAAGGCAAAAAAAAGTCTAACCCTTTTAAAGACGACAGTCTTTCTTGGGCTACTTGAACACAAACATTTTCGTCTGTCTATATGCCTGTCTGTGGAAAGAGAATTTATCACAAAACCACATATCAGCGCGCATCGACTTGTGCCACAGCGCTGCCCTAAAAACTGTCTATCTGTCTTGAAAGGATAAATTTATTATAAAAAAATCCTGGTATCAATGATACAACGTAACAACCAGAAACAATTAAACAAGTGCAGCGCCGGTTGCTATAAAACTAATAGAGCGCGAAGGCTGCAAGTAACAGACACTTACAGAAACATATAAACAGATTCAAGTTGATTGTAGACAAAAGATTAACATACAAACAATTTAGAGTTTCTGTCACGCGATTCAGCCGCCCGGCCAAAGGGAAACAGAATCTGAACAATAGGTTTCTGCACCCACCACCACATCTAAACGAGTAAGACCAGTGGCAGTGTTCATACTTAACATTGTTGAACAAGAACAAACCATTACTCTGATATCGGGTAAAAATTAATACATACGTAATATTTGCAGTGTTCATTTATTAGAGAATTTATTGAAGCTTGATTTTTGCGATAGCAAATACAATACTACATCCACTTTCAAGCATTTCAAGCAATGAAACGGCAACAGCAACCAAAGATTCCACTATGTTGTAGGTTCCTTGTTCCGCTTGTAACGCACATGAAGCAGGACAATGTGGTTCTATAAACATTGAAGTGGGGGGCCTCTATTCACGCGCGTCTGCGCCGTACGGCAGCGCTGGCATGGAGGCACCCGGCCCGGAGCAGTGGAACGTGGTGAATTTAAATTGACTTGAGCAAACCTCAAACGTGTTTATCTTGGGAGGAGAGAGATGGGAGATGAACACTATAAGAGTTGAGAGGAAAAGAGAAGGGAGGCAATTACTTGGCAGGGGAGCCAGTCGACTATCGTCTTTCGTTGCCATTTGCAACGAAAGAAAAAGATACGCGGCCATTTTTCTTTTGCTTTTGGGTCTTAGCACACGGAAAGAATGAATAGTTGGTGTATGCTTAGGTTCAACATACTCTCACGGCTCCTCTGAAAGCCCTGCCAAACATTAAGAAATTAAAAAAAAAAAGGGGGGGAGGGGGGGGGGGGTGACGCGCCGAAGTTACACTTGGGCTATTAAGCTTGCCGCTGTCGGTGGCTGCGGAATAATTTCGTGGTCTTGAGGATATTTCACGTGCGCCGACATCTCGACACACGGCCGTTTTCGATTTTTGCCTCCATGGGAAGGAGGAGGAGGAGGAGTAACTTTTATTGCAATAGAGCAACAATTTGTTTGCTTCCTAAGGCTGTAGCGCCCTTAGTTCAAGACCCCAGAGTCTTGCGTCATGGCAGGAGCCTTGATGATCATCACAAGCTGGTCGTTCAGGTGGTCGTTCAGGTCTGAGCTGGTCAGCGGAACAATCCATTGCTCAGGGGACGGAGAAAGAGAGATATAGCATAAACTTTCTTTCTGGAGCAAAAAAATAAATAAATTGGAGTCTACATTGGTTGCCACCGCGGCCCGGATCGAACACGCCCCCTTGGGCTTAGCAGACCTGCACCTCGCCTCAGCCACTGAGCCTTCGCGGCGGGTGTTCAATGATTACGAATCACTACGTAATCGCTTCCTCTTTTTGACGCCACGCCACCCGTCGCTGCTGACGCCAGCGCCATCGCATTGCGCGATCGAATTTCGTCGTTCTTTATCAAGGGAAAATCCCTGCGCTCTCTCTGTGACACCAGCACAGACTTTTTCTGGCTCTCTCTTTCCTCCACTCACTTACATAAGAACGTGGGGAAAGCGGCGAGGGAGCAAGAGGAGGGCAGGAGACCATGCCGACTGACCAAGCAAAGGGGAAAAGGAGCAGTGTCGATAACTTCGGAGCGGCTCCTTCTTTCTCGTTGGTTGGGCCGGTCGACTGTCAAACTTGAGAACCACCAGGCCGCGTTATTTAATTAATAATTAATTAATTAATTACAGGTTCCTGTAGCAACCGCAGGGCATTGTTGTAGCGGGGTTATTTTCGAACAGTATACAGTACATAAACGTGTCAGTGTGAGACAAATAACAATGAAACACTTATTTGAGCGACTATACACGGGGCAGATATCTGGAAAGAAAATTAAACTGCATGCTCGATAGCCTCAGCGAAAGTCGGTATCGAGAAACGCCTCGTTTGGGAGTTCGTTCCAGTCACTTATAGTGTTAGGAAAAAATGAATGTTTGAACACACTAATGCGGCATTGGTATTCTCTAATCTTTGGTGCATTGTTTCTGCGTGCGGATACATAGTGTGGCTGTTTTAAATAAAAATCTATAACAATTTCGGTTCGGTTATCGTAAATGTTGCGCAGAAATTTCAATCTTAGCAGTTTTCTACCCTGATGCAACGACTTCCATCCAAGATAGATTATAATTTGTGAGCTCTTGACATTAAAATTATAATTTCTGGTTTCAAAGCGAGCAGCTCCCTTTTGAACTCTCATTTTTCTTGAACTATAGCAGTAGAGGCATCCCATGCTGTGCATGCATATTCAGTTTCCCGGATATAGATCGCACCCGCTTGGTGTCTACTAGGCCTTGAGGCTATTAAATAAACGAACAAACAACAACAACAAGTACTGGTATTAAAGTATTCAAGTAGGCCCCGCCGCGGAAGCCGAGTGGCTAAAACGTTTCGCTGCTGAGCACGAGGTCACGGGTTCGATTCCCGGCCGCGGTGGCCGCTTTTCTGGTGGAGGCGAAAAGCAAAAACGCCCGTGTGTACGAGATTTCGGCGCACGTTGAAGATATCCAGGTGTTCCAAATTAATCCGGATCCCTCCACTACGGCGCGCCTCATCGCCTGCGTTGCGTCGGCGCGCTAAACCCTACAATGAATCAATCAAGTACTCTGGTACGGCTACCTGGCATAGCCTTTTTTTTTCACACGACCCCAATAATCTACCTGTTTGCACAAGAGTAAGTCCACACAATAAAGGGGGAGCAAAAATTTATTCTCTCGTGCGCTTCTAAATATTTCTGGTAGTAAAATTCACGACGATTGTCGCGCTGCAAATCCGTGGTGTCGAAACGTGGAACATCTCGATCACGGTTCAGATCTACGGAAAGCCACAGCAGTGAAGCTCGATTGCGTGTCATAATGCTATCGCCCCAGCTGTCAGTTGGAACTGCCCGCCTAACGCAGGTACCACAAAGCAAAGCTTGGTAGCATCAGTAGCTGCTGTAGTTTGCATAGGATGCATTATGCTCTTTTTGTTGTTGTCTTTTTGTTTATGCTCTTTTTGTTACAAAGCACCAACTATCCTCTACCCTTAACTACATCCGTCGCTTTTTCATTGTTTTCCTCAAAGAAAATAACAAACAGGTGAATTGCAGTCAGTGTTTCAGAGAGCAGTAATGCTCAGAAATACAAGTTGCCGCCTAACGATGGTAAATAAGGTCATTTAAGAGGACGCACGTGGAGCATAGCAGAACCTAGTGAGCAATGCGAGGCTGCAGTCGTCATCTGCCCAGCCGTTGGGGCAATTAATTCGCTAGCGGCGGATTCTGATCACGCGCGACGAGGGCGGCGTACGGGTTTTAGTGAATATATTGTCGTTTCATTGCGCTTGATCAGCCTCCAGGGGAGTGTCTTTTTTCTTAATTTTTTTCTAAATAGAAGCTGATGCACCAAGTGATTTCCCGCTGCGAAGCCTCCGTGTGAACGCTTATTATTTATAGGGACCCTGCAGCGCTTTCTTCGGCTTTTCTTTAAATATTAGAGGCCATGAGGATGTAGTCCACAAACACATCCAGTACCTAGAATCGGTACTGGATGTGTTTAGCTCTATGTGCATCTGAGAACATGCTCAAAAGATTTCTCTCTTTCCCGGTATTGGCCTTCTTTGAGGGCTGGAATTACGCAATTAGATTGCTGTGACGGTTATTGGCTGGCTTCCTTTCAGTTACAGCAATAAACGCATTCGGTAGCCACTTTAAAAAATCGCCACAAAAGCCAACGCGAGACGGAAGGCGGATCTGATGCGATGAGCAAATCACGCGTGTCTCTCTTGGCTGGCGATAACGATAGCTTTCACAGGCCTTCCAGAACGGTAGGAAAGAGCGGAAGCGTTTATCTGAAGTGTTGCAGAGTCCCTTTGAGGCCAACCATGAAAGCGAAAGTACGCATAACCAGCAACTGGGAACCAACGCAATCATGGTCTTCATTTTGTTTTACATTTGAGGACACTTACCCGATGGTTCCCACTTTTTCACGGGGTTTCCATATCACGTTGAATCCACTCTCTTATGTGGTTTGGCCACGTAAGAGAGTGGATTTAGCGCATGTGTTTACAATATTTGCTGCCTGCTCATCTTGAATTCGCAGCGCAACAAACGGGGAGGAGAAGGAGGGGGACGAAACACACAGGCGCCTGGGCGTCTCGTCCTTCTTTGTTGCCATGTGAATTCAAGAATGTTAAAAACCAACTTGCTCAAGCATCAATGCAGCGTGCCTCTGCAGAGACTGTGTTGAAGTGCGCGTAGCTGGTGTTGCCGCGGGGGTACGACGCAACATTATTACTTTTGTGTGCCAGTTTACATCGGGAAAAATACTGCAGTTAAAGTTAGTAAACACTTTTTTTTCACAGCCGCGGAGCTTCCCTTTAATATTCTGCGGCCCCACTTGAGCTGAACTAAGAAAACAAATCATTAAGTATGTACCAAGAGATTTGGAGTTGCGTCAAAAGTCTTAAAATACATATGTTATCCTTGCGTGTGCGTGCAACTCGAATGACATTCCCTAACCTTTGTTGCTATGAAGTGCGATCGCACGCGGGAGTTGGACAGTGCAGGAATTACGTGTCATAAGATATGCTGATTGAAAAGGCGGTTGGTTACTGTGTGTCGCAGAAACAGTTACTGTGGACAGCGGTGGCACACTATGGCGGAGGTCGCCTTTCCTGGCAACCGGGCTGTAAAGGTACGCCCTACATAGTCATGCTAGAGCTACGAACGTTGGGTTAGCGATGTTCAGTAAGGTTCGTAAGCTTGACGAGGTTCGCCTAAGAAAGTTGACAAGTCTGAGGCGGGATCCACAAAGCGTGTCGGTTGCATTTTGATTGCCACTAAATTGCCTTAAAGTGGCCTTGTGAATACCGCCTCGCATTGGTTGGAGCCAGCAATAGACTAAGGCATTCGCGCGCAAACGTACAAATTTGGTTACAATCGGCACTCGTTTAAAAAAAAAAAGTTCTGAAACCGGGAATTTTTTTTCAGCCTGCACTACAGCTTATATAATCAGCAATAGTAGCACGCCGGACTTACTGCCCAAAACGCATCTTGAAAGAGTATACCTGGCGGGCGGGAGTCAAACGTTTTAAGGGATTTTTCGCCTGTTCTCCATGTATGCCATACACGGATCGGGGCTACTTCAGGAGGGCGTTCTCGCCGCCTTCAACGCCTTCCGCTAATACAGGTTGGTGCATGTCACCGCGGTTTACTTTCGCTGGGAGCCAACTTTCGGGCTCTTCAATGGTTCCCGCCCACCGACATCGCTTATAAGTACGGGGTGCGCAAACTTATAGATTACAAATACACACAGTCGTGGATTACCAGGAATGCCCGGATAACGAGACACCCATATGCCGTGTCATGCAATATGCCAAGCGTCATAGCCAGTTTATGCTTTGTGAAGCCTCATAGGCTCGTCGTATTTTAGTTTGAGATAAATAGTCTTACCCGCGAAAACGAGGAGATAAATCACACATCGGGCAAAACGCAGCAAGTTCCAAGTCCGCTACTGCACTGCTCTCGTAAGAACGCCAGCCCTCATTCACAGCGCGTATTCTTCAGCTGTAGCTGGAGCGCGGAGGCCAGAAGACGCTGCGCCCGTGCACTTACCGGCAAAGCGTAGCCGAATGGTTATGCCCACACTCTTCCGGCTGTGCCTCGTTGAGCATGGTGATCGCAGCACGTTTCGAGCAACCGGCACTGCAGTGGGCTAAGTGGAGGCCCCTTGATAAACTCCCTTGTTCTCGTCCGCGCTGCGTGGCTTTATTTTAAAGCTCCACACTCAAAGCTACGATATAAATGTGCTAACCTCCTCCTTCTCTTCCCGCTGCCAATCGCCCCTTAGCAAAAAAAAAAAAAAAGACAAAGAGCGAGGGAGGCAAGGTGAGACTTAAATTCCCAACGGTGAGTGCGGGAGTGAGGACTGCGAGTGTAACGAATAACGCAAGAGCCGACGGGGAAAGGGGGATGACGTTTGGCTGGAGCGCTGCTCTGCCAGATCGATATGCGGATAATACCGACGCGCGTCGTTATTTAGCCGACTTTCGCCGCCGCTGTGGTACGGGGAACGGGCGAGGGAGACGAACACGCAGGAGAGGCCCACAAGCGGCGGCACACGTGCCGAAGCACAGCGTTCAAATAACTGCACCGATAGCCGAGAGCAGCGATCACTCATTACCAGCCACTGCCGGCAGCCCGGTACTATAAGCCAACGCGATACCAATGCGCTTTCTCTATTTTTAGAGGACGGCCGAGACAAGGAAAAGTGTAGGTCAAAGTTTGTTGCCGCTGAGAGTTTTGCTGTGGGGGCCACGATGGGTGAAACCAAATTGCTCCGAGTATAATCCCCACATGAGCGGGCTTGCCGCTGGGGAAGGAAAAAAAAAACTTTTCGCCCCCGATGAGCAGTTTAGAGCTTTTATCGCCCGTGAAGCAAGGTTCCACAAAGAGCCCGCGTCGTGGCTTTCGTGGTAAGAAAGAGTAGCGAAACGTTGTTACATACTTTCTTGGCGCATTTATCTTCCCTCTCCCCCAGCCCCCCCCCCCCTTTTTTTTATTCATGCGCGCGTGCACGCACAGTCGGTAGCTATGAAACGTTAACTAACCATATCTCCATGTACTTCTTACTCTCGTAAACTTGCACCGAATTTTCGGCTCTGCTAGCGGCCTTATGCAAAAGGCAAGGCCAGAAATATAGCTCGAAAACTTGAGCCCGTGACAATTCGTCGCTCGCTTTTTACCAGGGCGGGCTATTTGCGCTGACTTGAAAGAAACGTCACTTCACTTTTGAAGTGCCGCCGGAATGGACCCTTTCCACGAACTTTCTCTGCGCATGCGCATCCAGACATCGCCATTACTTATGGTGGCTCGCTGTTATCGCAATTCCAGCCTTTTACGGATGCGGTGTGCCCGCCAGGACGAACATCAAAAAGATTATGGTTACGCCACCACCAAAGCGCCTCTCAGCTCCGAAACTCCGAAAGCGATAAGTCATCGCACGGTTAATCATTGGCATTGGGAAACGAGCTAAAATTTGTCATGAGTGCACCCGAACAGCGACCTATGCGGATGAAGTTTAAAAAAAAGCGAAGCGCGATGTGCGTGCGAAGCAAGCCTCTTAGCTATCACCACGGACGCTCCCGGCAATTAGCATATCCGACAAGAGCATCACCGGCAATCGTGGCCGAAAGAGCCACCAATTGTGATTTCCGTTTTCGCCGCTACTGGCGTTGTTCTTGGATTGGGAAAGGTCCGTCCCTACCACGTATGAATTTTATCTGCGTGGATGCAGCATGCAGCAGCGGTTTGTCGTTATTAACGTGCTAGCATTATTAGGCGAATTTTTCGATTTTGCCGTGGCAGCTAGACGTACGCTTTCTACCGTGCTCATCAAGCGTCCGCGGAAGTACGTCATAAGTGCTAAAAGGAAACTACAACAGAGGCAGTCAGATATCAGGGCTCGCCGAAATTAGGAATACCGAGCAGCGACAGTTAGATTAGGGAAAGGGGCCGATGATACTACGGTCGGGGCAAAAGAAAAGATACGCGATTTAAGCAGGCGCCGCGCCTGCGCACTGAAGTTCGTTACTGAGCAGATACGATCGCCAGCCCTGCCCGCAATTTACGCCGCCACCAAAGCGCCTCTCATACGACCTAAAACGATGCCGGCGCTAACATTGTGTCACTTAGCTTAAAAAAGGAACAAAAGATTAACGCCACGCTCTCAAAAACCAAGGAAAGCCTACGTTGAAACCACAAACGAACTAAAATGTGCACCAATACGAAACCGAGTATATATGGCGTATAACTACATCAATCTTAAAATAAGGCAATCATGTTCGCTCGCAGTTGTGTCACCGCCGCAAGCTCCGCCCGGAATACGACGAATGGCGCCATGCGGCAAATTTATAAAACCTTAAAAATCGGCCAGCATGTGATCCCCGAAAAAAACTCGCGCAAAGATCCTCTGCATGGACATAGAGAGAAGCGGCGGAGCCGATCTCACTATCGCCAAAATACAGGAAATCTTTGACCATTTAGCCCAACATTGCAAAGCGCCTGTACAAGGGAAGTGTAGCAATGACAGCAAAAATTATAAAATCCTGCGCGGGCACTGATAATGAGCCGAATATCGACATGCCTCCACCACGAGAAAAAACTTAACCGTACTGAAGAAGGCCGAATAAGAACCATCATCAGGGCAGCATATAGAGCAGCCCTTAACCCCCCTTTTTTCGCGATAACCACAATGGCCTTTAAATTGTGTCGTTTAGTACATTTGAAGAAATCAGAGAGGCCCCCCTACGATCACAAAAGAAGGGTTGAGAAAAACAAAACCGGGACAGGTCATCGTATAAAATATAGGAACACCTCCAGAAAAAAAAATGGCTGGACGCACGATGGATACCTCATCGATCTAGCGACTTTCCATAAAAGCTCCCCCTCCCCCCCTTGCTGAAAAACGGGCCGTCTCCACAAAATTGAAACCTGGGAGGGGCGAAGCATGCAGTGTATAAGTGTATTCTCAGATTGTAAGTCTCCCTCTTGCCCCACGGCGCGCGCTGATTGGGCCGCCGGAGAAGCGCCGGTAGGAGGAGCAGACGCATCTTGCTGCGGCGGTGGCGCCCCTCTGTTGCACAGAACTGGATTTAAGCAAGTTGCATGCCCCATCTGCCCGAGTTTGGGTTAGTGGTAGGGGTCAACGCGAGCGCAGTGCAGTGCCTGCGCCTTGCCCTGGGGGCTCATCCTCGGTGATCAACGAGGCCCCCGGGGCACAAGGTCTTGTCTTGCTTCGACCAACCTCCCGACACTATCAGGCCTAGCGTCGAGAGCCGGTGGGAACATGAGTGTAAGACAAACTATAAACCGTCTAAAAACAGCTCGGACCCTGACGATCAGCTCTGGCAGGTGAAGAGAGCCCAAGAAGCCGAGCGGTCCCATGGGGTCCTGGGATACGAACTCTTCCCCAAGGCTAACTGCTTCAGGTACGTTTATTTCTCCTCCTTCTGCTTGTGCTTGACGATTGCTGAAGCGCACAGCAAGCGTTCCACAAATCCTTAAATCGTCTTAATTTACCATGAACCGGTATTATCCAGTATACACTTTTCTTTAGTACGTGTTACGTTCTAGAGAGAGGCGTTTGAAAATGAGCGTCCCGTTGTTTTAGTACCAGGACTACAGGAGACGACGACAGAAGACGCCGACAGCCCGAGCCCCTAAGGAGGTTCACCCCCTAAAACATAGATCTAAACCTGCGCGAGGACAGGCGACAAGCCAGGATCAAATTCTTTTGAGGAAAGTTCCAAAACCATGAAAACAACAATATACGCCGACGCCGGGACATTACGAAGGCAACAATTGTCGTCGCTTTTCTGATGGGGGCGAAAGCGAACACGCCCGTGTGCAGGAGATTTCGGCGAACGTAAAGGAACCACAGGTGGTCGACATTAATCTGGAGCCCTCCACTACGGCGCGCCTCATCGCCTGCGTTGCGTCGGCGTGTTTAAACCCAACAATAAATCAACCAATTGTCGTACTGGAGTACCGTAGGCAATCGCTGTAATTGCATTACCTTCCTACACAGGATTGAATCCTCCTTGCGATCTCCCTAGCGGAACTTCGGATAGACGCCTAAACATCATTACACAGACTCAGTAGGTCATTAGTCTCTTGGGTACCGGCAGACTGCCTAAACACTTGAGAAAGGTTCTCCAATACACAATGATAAAAGTTCACGATACATTAGCCCGCGAACTCAAGGGTGTCGACGGGAGCGGCACAGTCGACCAAGATACATTAGAACTCGCATACCGTGTTCTGCGTTGACCACGATTATCACACTCCGCTCCCCGAAAAATATTTAAAACGTCTTCTCCTCCTACGCTAAGGAACGCCATCCTTCCCAGTGCCACACGGGGATCTCATCGCTTCAGAATCACGAAGTCTGCTCAAGGCACAAGCCAACACATATATCCACAAATCTTGATGGGCGAGGATGTTTAGTAAAAATGCCCGACATTAACTTAAAACTGTGCTAAATGCGGGCAAACACTAACTTGGTCATATTCAAGAATATGCTCAGGAGTGAACAACTCAAACATTACATATACAACTTGTATGGACACATGACAGGGCTGGCCTCACCACCTTGTCACCTCAAGATCAGCGTAAACTGATTCTGGGGCCCTGGAATTCTGGTTCAACCCGTAGGGTCCTGCCCGATCAACTCCTTTTCCCAAACTTTCCAATAAATCTTACTCAACAGACACTTCTCCTCTCTCTCTCTCTCTATCTCTCTCTCTCTGCGTACGTGTGTGTGTGTGTGCGTGTGCATGCGCGTGTGGGTGTGCGTGTATCTGTGTGTG